>NC_135388.1:23752500-24050000 GCF_051989625.1 Stigmatopora argus | reverse complement strand
AGCATGTCACACACTCCCCCACAAAACAAATGTCGTCTTAACATCAGTACATTCCAAGTATCTCTCCACTTGTTAGTTGTTATCCTGAACAGTCTTGCAAACTTGTCACTTCACATCCTCTTCTGTGAGCTGATACTCATGAAAACTCCAGACGGCAAGGGCCACAGGTCAAATACAATCCACAACTCATACGGTCCACGTTTACTGGATGGAAACTGTAATCACAGTCCGTAACAGTCCATGCCCGCCTAATACATGTCACCCTTGTAGGCTCAAGTCTGTTGGAGTCCATACATAAAGGGTGGTTGAATGTAATATGGCTGCAGGTGTACTAACCAAGGGACCACTCCTGTTGCAGGGTAAGCAGGTAGCAGCTGATGTGGTGACTGGGTACTGTAACAGGAGGGGACACCAAGCTGATCATAGGTCGTGCGTCGTGGTGGATATCTCTCCCTTCTTGGCCGTTCGTAAGTCAACGCCTCAGGTTCAGTCACAGCGGTTGGCGGAGAGGTCTCTGATAAATGATCATCACGAGGATCTTCAACAGCCAGGTCTGTTTCCTCACCAGGCAGGTCCTCCACAGATGGACCAGGCTCCTCCAGCTGGTAGTCATCTTCTGCGTGTACTGGTCCGGCAGCAGGGCACTTCACTTCAAGTCTCTGATCAGCTGGCAGTGGCCTGTGCTCAGACTCCGTCCCTTGGGCATCTTTCTCATTTAGCACCTGGAGGGGCTCGTAGTGAAAGTCATCTTCGTTACCACTGTCTTTGTCTCTTGAAGATGAGATACCGGCTGCTGTTTATTTCTCTGCATACTTTTGTCAATTTTTCCTTCTTCTGGTGTCAGGTTTTTTTTATCAGGATGCGCTCTCCTGGTTGTAGCAAGGAGCTCCTCACTTTGGTGTCATAATGCTTTTTAACTCGTTCTGCAGCTTTCCGTACACTCTCTGTGGCAATGGTGTACGCCTCCTCCATCCCCGTCTCCATTTCTCCACTTTGGCCTTGTAAAACTCCATCTTGTGCATTTGCTCCCTGTAGCGTGCCACCTCACGCTCGAGCTTGTCAGCTTTGATTGCGCGTTCTCTCAGCGCATCCAGTTCATCGCGATAGGCACGGGCTGCATGGGCGTCTACGAGCAGCTTCAAATTCTCCTGCTGGAGCCTCGTTATTTCTCTCCATGTTTTCCTGCTTGTGTCTGTTGTCCAGCAGTTGTTCATTCCTCTTTTCTAGCTCTTGTCTAAGTCAGCTGATCTTTGTCTTTGAATTGGCAAGTTCCACCATCAGGTGTTGCTGAGTTCCCACCTGCTGCTGTTGCATGCTGGGAGGATTGACGATGGACAGTGGAGTGGATGTGCCACAAGGACACAGACCACACCTTCCCTTTCCTGATTTAGCTCTATCTCTTCTTTTGGTATGGAGTTGATTGACGCAGCTGTCTCATTTGCATCTGACACTGAACAACACATCTGTAAGGAAGGCAGAGTCAAAGGCGACATTTCCTCGTTCATGGTTGACACTCGTCCCGCAGGGGCAACCGCTAGCCTTTTAAAAGGGGCTTCTCTTAGTGGTCTGACTCCTCGGATTTTACATCCAGCTTGGAAATGTTCTCCACTCCCACAACGATAACAGTGTGTGCACTGCACATCTCGCCCTCCCTCCTGACAAGCAAAACACCTCCTTGGGACATAAGCAGGGCGGCTAGTGTTCCAGTGGGGTTCTGGGGGCTGGCTGTAGTAATTTCGTTGAGCCGAAGGTGGCTGGGGGTCCCTAACTGACCTAACTGAGGGTGGGGGGTAGGACAGGCTGAAACGTAGACTGCTGTTGTGTCTCTTTGATCTGAGCTATTGCTGCACTAAGATCTTTAAGAGAAGCAACACTTGCCTTAAGTTCAGTCTACTCCGCTCGTACCTCAGGGGACACTTGGTTTTTCTTCTACAGGGCAATTGGTAGGTCGTAGGTCTTTTGACTGTACCTTGCTAAAATGTGTCGCTGCCTGTGGGGTACTAAACTTCTTTTTATTTCTCCTTTCCGTTTCATTAGCACAGGCTACATTTAACTGCTCAACTGCTCTAGCAAAAGCTCATCTGAAGTCTTACAGTCCAGCAAGAGAGGCTGCATATCTACCCGAACACTGTCACTGTAGACCAGTGAGTATCATGTGGAGGCACATACACTGGACTAAACTTGGGGTCGTATTGGAGTCCTGATTCAGATTCTTGAGATGCAAACAGTACCTTCTGCCTAAGACCCAAAACTCGCATTAGGAAACTTTGAGGAGTCTCTTTGATATGCTGCACTTCTGAAGCTAACTGCATATAGAGGTCGGTAGCACTCCTCTCCTGAAAATGAGCGTGTAGGATACGTTTGAGTGTGGGAAGAGTGAGGTTAGGTTTTTCTTCCAAGTAATTACGTAGCTGCAAACTGGGGGAGATAGCCCTGATAACGGCATCAATGATTTCCACATCTAGGTAACCCCTATTCAGTCCATTTTCAATTTGATGAACAAGGCTGGAGAAAGTCAGCTTATCCCTCTGGCCTGGTTCACCTATTTGGCCAGCAATTTTGAAGTCCTTGCGCCAGTATGAGCTTGGCTGGGGCTGGGGAGACACAACCCCTTGAGGGTCCGCAGCATTTGGTAGCTGGGGCAAAGTTATTGAGTCTCTCCCAATTTTGATCCTTGTTTTTCGTTTGTATCTCTTTTGACTTCATGCTTCATCTCTGATATTCTATCTTTCAGTTACAACAATACAGACATGCCTTCATCCTCTAGTTCTTCTCTTTCTCGGTACTTCACAATGTGAGCCACTAATGATATACGCGATTTCCGTTTAACACTTCCTAATATGTTGAGAAAATCACATTTCCAGTAGGTTATTTTCTGTCAGGTTGCGCAATGTTCGTACCATCTCTTCGAGTAACTGTTTCATTTTGTTGATAATGTAGGAGTTTTGTTGACTGTACAGGAGTGAACTCTGAACTGGCACGTCTTTACTGTCCCTCTGATGATCTCGTATTGGCCTCAGATGACAAGTACTCAACCGCCAACTTCCAGTTCTTCTTAAACAGCAACACCTCCTCTCACTGCCATCTGCCTGGTTTGTTTTAGTGTTTGGGGGGATTTAGCTGGCTCAGAATTCAGTGAGCAGGTCATGGACACTGGACATCTGAACAGCAATCCCAGCGATGCCTCCAAATGTTACACCCTGCATTTAATCTTAAAACACAGGGAGAAATAATCAGAACAGTGATCCGTTGTTGTTTCTTCAATCCAACTTTACTGTTATATTTATCAACACACATATATATATATATATATATATATATATATATATATATATATATATATATATATATATATATATATATATATATATATATATATATATATATATATATTTTTTTTTTTTTTTTTTGACCGCATCACGGGCGAATTATTCGATCGAAATTTCCCCCGTAAGACGAGCATTTTGAATGACGAGCGGTCGTATGACGAGGTACCACTGTATATGTATATATGTATGAGTTTGCGCGTGTGCGCACGCATGCATGCGCGCATGCGTGCATGCGTGCGTGCATGCATGTGTATATATATATATATATATATGTTTAATTTTTTAATTTATGTTTAAGGCCTATATAAGTATATTGAAGGTTAAATAAGTATGTTTAAGGCTTGTATAAGTGTTGGAATAATCCTTAGGTATTTCCAAATTCACAATAAAAGAGGCATCTGAAGTCACATCTTTGTTTAATTCTTGCAAGAAGAGAATACATCCATCCGCATACCCGGTCAGGATAATTCTAACAACTCGAGGTCTCTCTCGCCAATTTATTCATAAGATTTTAACGCCATGCCCCACAGAAGTCTAAACAACTTTAGAGTCTCATAACAATTTATCACAGTCATCAAAACAATTGTAGGCCTGTTGAATCTTCCCAAGAGAGTTCTGATGTGAACCATCCTGAGATGTTGATGCTTCCCAAAACAGTCCACAGTTCCCAAGAGTGCTTGTTGTGAACCCTCTTCATGCCCAAGGACATTCCCAGTCCTCTTGATGCGAACCACAGTCCTTTCTTTTGCATGAGATGCATTAAAATGCCCTTTGTATTAATGTCAATAACTCTTCGTTGAAAGCACATATAATAATATTGATACACATCTAAAATAATGATAAACCTAACAATAAGTAACACACAGTATGTACATGTACGTAATAAGATAAATAAAATGAAGTTTAACTTACTTTTGGAAGATGTACTCGATGCTTAAGGAGATGATGGAGAAGGAGGAGGAGGAAGAGGAAGATTTTATATCATGAGAGGGTCTTCGTCGTTGCTGGAATGGGCTTCAAAAGTTACTTCCTCCTCCGTAAATTCAATGTAGGAAGAAGTTGAGGGTCGAGGAGAAGAATGAGGGTTTATAAGTATCTTCCTTGGAGTATTTACTAGAAACTGGCCAAAAGAAGCGATCTAACGACGATTGCACAGTTTTCTTCTTTTTTTTCATCATAAATGATGAGGTAGCACTGTATGGCATCATTCAATTGATTTGCAACCTTTGTGCAACGTTAATATTTGGGTCATGCTGTCAATGGTTGGCTTTTTAGGGACAGGGATAATGGTGGCAGATTTCAGGCAGGATGGGATGATGGATTGTTGCAGGGAACAATTGAAAATCTTTGTGAAAACACAAGTCAGCTGGTCAGCACAGGCTGTGAGCACCTTCCCAGGTACTTTGTCAGGGCCCGCAGCCTTCCTGGTGTTCACAGTCCGCAGTACCTGTCTCACTGGGGTCTGATTTGTCAGTCTCAAAGCGGGCAAATAAACGATTCAGTTCCCCTGCTACTGAGGCATCTGCGTCAACAGACACATTATTGTCATTGTAATTGGTAATGTGTCGTATTCCCTGCCATATCTTCCTTGGGTTATTTTCTGTGAAGTGCTCCTCAATTTTCCCTTGTATATGCTGCCTTGGCCTTTTTAATGCCTCTCTTCAGGTCTGCTCTGGCAGCGCTGTATTGTACCTTGTCCCCTGACCTGAAGGCGGTATTACGGCGTCTCACTGGTCATCCAGGGTTTTTGGGTAGGAAAAACCCGGATACGTTTATTAACTGTGACAGTGTCCATACAGTTTTTGATGTCCGTGTAGTCCTGGAGGTTGTGGTGTTCAAAAAGTTCCCAAATGGTGTGGGAAAAACAGTCCTGCAGTTTAGAAAGAGCGTCCTCAGGCCATGTTTTTATCATCTTTATTTGTGGCCTTGTTAGCCTCCGGAGTGGGGTGAATGAGGGGGTGAGGGACAGGCAGAGATTGTCGTATCCAGCAAGGTGAGTGAGGGGTGTGGCTCTATAAGCATGTTTGATGTTAGAATAAACATGGTCTAGCGTTTTATCTCCTCTGGTGTGACACTTCACGTACTGGATAAACTTAGGCAGAACAGGAGGGAGGGAGGGAGGGCGAGCAATTTTCACCTCCTGACTAGTTCCCTTCAAAAAGAGTGCTTTCAGCCAAAGTACCTTCTGCGTCCTATGCTCTTGGTGCTGCACATCACCTCAACAACAAACTAGACTGGTCCACAAACATAGATGCTCTGTATAAAAGGGGCCAGAGCCGCTTCTACCTACTGAGGAGTCTACGGTCCTTTGGAGTGTGCAGGACACTGCTGAAGACTTTTTACGACACTGTGGTGTCATCTACAGTGTTTTATGCAGTGATCTGTTGGGGATGCAGGAGCATGGAGAGGGACAGGAACATGCTGAATAAGCTTGTCAGGAGGGCCAGCTCTGTTTCTGGGCAATCCTTTGGACTCTGTAGAGAAAGTGGGAGAGCGGAGGATGCTGACCAGGATGATTGATGTCCATCATGGACAGCACCTCCCACCCCCTGCATGAGTCTGTGGAGTCCCTACGAAGCTCTTTTAGCAATAGACTGCGGCACCCTCATTGCAGGAAGGAGCGCTTCCGCAGATCCTTCCTCCCATCAGCTGTCAGGCTCTTTAACAAAAAATGGCTGAGTGTTAAGACCTACCATATGCATGCATGTACATCTGTGTATGTATGTACCGTATTTTCACGACTATTCGGCGCATCGTATTTTCAGCCGCAGTGTCAGTAACGAGTGCTATTTCTGTATTTTAAACACAAAGCACGCACCGTTTTTTTAGACGCATATATATTATATATGGATGAACATCGAAACGCAACAGCGCTGGCTACAGGAAGCAGCCTATTTCCGGGTTCCGGTGTGCAGTGACTGCTGGGAAATATAGTTCTTGCACACTACACCCACACGCTAAAAACACATTTTTAAAAAGGCAACGGAAGCAAAACTGAGTTCGGTTGTATTTCATTTAGACATTTTACAACTTACTCACGTCATCACCCACAAATCCATCAAAGTCCTCATTTTCTGTGTACGAATTAAACAATTGCCCAAATGAGTCTTCCAAAACGCCGGGTCCAGCGTTGGTAGTTCTCAAGCCTCCGGGAATGACAGCAAGCTCTGAGTTAATATATATATATATATATAGTTTGCAGTCTACCTTTGAATGCCCCGTTGACGCCAACATCTAGCGGCAGGATTTCTTTTGTAAATACAGCCGAAATGATCATACTGGGTGTATTAAGAACTCGATATTCCAGCAGTCACTGCACAGTACTTTATCTACGGGAAATAGTAGAGTCTGGGGCTGCTTGGCGTAGTTGTGTGTATATTAAAGTTCACAGTCTAGCTTTGAATGCGCTGTTGACGCCAACATTTCTTTTGTAAATATAGCCGAAATGTCGGCGAGCACCAAATTAGTGTGCTCGCGCGACGTCATACTGGGTGTATTAAAGAACTTGGTGTATTAAGAACTCGATATCCCAGAAGTCACTGCGCAGTACTTTATCTACGGGAAATAGTAGAGTCTGGGGCTGCTTGGCGTAGTTGTGTGTATATATATAGTTCACAGTCTAGCTTTGAATGCTCTGTTGACGCCAACATTTCTTTTGTAAATGTAGCCAAAATGACGGCGAGCACCAAATTTGTGTGCTCGCGCGACGTCATACTGGTGGTATTGAAGAACTGGGTGTATTAAGAACTCGATATCCCAGCAGTCACTGCGCAGTACTTTATCTACGGGAAATAGTAGAGTCGGGGGCTGCTTGTCGTAGTTGTCCTATCGACGGATTTATTTGATTTTATCGTGATAACAATTTTAGTATTGGTCCATATATAAACCGCACTGGATTATAAGGCACCCTGTCTATTTTAGAGAAAATTTTAGACTTTATGTGCGCCTTATAGTTGTGAAAATACGGTGTGTATGTATATGTATAGGTGTGTGTATATATATACTTCAGCAACACGCTTATTTATTTATATATGTATACATGTATTTATTTATTAACTTATTACCTATCTATTTATGTCTAAAATGCCTTTCCTATTTCTGCATCCTCACCCTCTTGCTACTGTGACAACGAAATTTCCCGAATACGGGATGAATAAAGTTAAACCAAAAACCTATCCAAAGTTATATCTGGAACTCGATACCAAATGACATACGTGAACTCACGTCTCTGAACCTCATCTTAAAGCCTGGCTATTACACGAATAAAATTGCAACCACAATGCTGTTTAGAACTGCTGTGTGTGTGTATGCGTCTAGTAGGTACTCGGTCGTTTGGTCGCCTGTCTTTTGGTCGCCCGGAAGGTTATTGATAATTACCATTTAAATCATTGCTCAAATTCCCTAAATACAAACTGCGAATTATTATTTAGTCATACTTAATGCCCTATTAATTATTAGGCTAAAGAAAAGCTCCAAATTTCCCGTACTTTTATTGTGTTTTGTTGGAGAACTTGTTAAGACCCTGACTGACGTCCCTTCCTAAGGGGACAACTCATGTACATACAAACTCTTATACACTCACACGTCCGCTCAGTGAAACTGCTCATGGCCATTGTTGGCTTTTATTGATGCGTAGACCGTGTTGTTTTACCTTGTTTTGTCGCCGGTCTTTTGGTCGCCCGTTGTTTGGGTCCGGGCGACCAAAAGACCGGCGACCAAACGACCGCACACGGTCTAGTATGTGTCATTGTTTATCTTCAAGTATAAATATGTTCATTTATATGTGATGTCCATTTATAAATAAATCAAACTCAAATGTATAATAACTGATAAATGTAACTTGTGTATGTATCAGCTTTACAAGTGCAGTGACAGTAGCTAAATGAGTCTAGATTAGGTTAGGTGCACAATTTTAGTTGAGGAGGGTGACGGCTCTTGGGAAGAAACTGTCCCTGAGTCTGTTTATTTTGGCTGGTATGGTCCTATCGCGGCTGCGAGGGTTCAACATTCGTGGTTTCAGTACATGCACTCAGCGCAGATGAAGAAGCAAAATTTTAACTCAGAAGAATGATGCACCGAAGAATCCAAACAGCCGAGAAGGACGTTGTCTTTCCTTTTTTCTATATTCTTCAGATTACATTTCACATAACGCACAGAGACTTCACCCAGCCTATTCCAGCATTGTTTGGATTTTGAATGGCTGTTGAAAATGACTTCTAAGCGTCCTGAGTCATCTTAGGCATCATAAATGAATCTATCGTACATTAAATCAAGAACAAAGAAGCAAACATTCAGTCACTACGAGGAATAAAATAAAATCATTGTGTTGCCTGCACGTAGACAAATTCAAAGAGGAAGTCACGATAGCAGTACAACACGAAAGTGTGTCCATATTATTAATTAATTCATTCATTTTCTGAACCGCTTTATCCTCATTAGTGACGCGGGGCCTATCCCAGCTGACTCCGGGCCAGAGGCGGGGGACACCCTGAATTGGTGGCCAGCCGATCGCAGGACAACCATGCAGACTTACACCCATACCTAGGGGCAATTTAGAGTGTCCAATCAGCCTAACATGCATGTTTTTGGAATATGGGAGGAAACTGGAGTACTCGGGGGAAACCCGCGCAGGCCTGGGGAGAACATGCAAACTCCCCACTGGTGGACCGACCTGGATTAGAACCCAGGACCCCAGAGCTTTGATGCTGACGCACTAACTACTCAGCTACCGGTCCGCCGCTCCCGACTAAAGGACACCATAAACCAGGGGTGTCAAACTCATTTTTCGTCTAGGGCAGCATGGGCAAACTACGGCCCGCCGACGTTGTCCAAATTATTTTAATTTTTTTCTTCTTTTTCCCCCCCCCCAAGATTACAAACTCTTATTTGTTTTTCGTGTTTTACAGCCCTCCTATCTTTTTTTTAAATTACATTTTAATATTTCTTAATACATTCCTTTTTACTTTACTTTGTACTTTATACTTTTTACAACTTTCTTTGTTCTGTTAGCCTGGCTTCTTTCTGCCACTTCTTTTTTGAAACAATCAGCCATGCCTACGCTGTCACACACATGGGACTAGCTGTTACAATACGCAGCAGAAGGAGCAACACCTCAATCTCGTTGGAAATTCGGAGCTGGACAAAAGTGCCGGGAGAAGAAGCAACGCTTCTGACCAGCCATTCATCATTGGGATAAGATGGAAGAGCTGTCAGAGCTTACCAGGCTGGAAGCGGAGTCCTGCTGCTGTTGTCTTCAGCTCCAGACTACTGAGGAACTGTGCGGATAAGCTTGGAAGAGTGACTCTGCATATTCTCTACCTCGGTCACAGTCTGCAGAAGTTCCCCATCTTGTGGAAGACTTCCTGTGTGTGTGGTTCCAGTTTTTGTCCAACTTAACAACGTCTTTTTGAGTTTGTATCTGTTTTAGCTACCGCAACCAAGATGGCGCCGTTCAAGTGGCAGCCGGGTGCGGTAGCTCCGTCCACTCTTGCTCTTGTGTTTTTGCTGCTTTTCTGTCTTAATTATCTGATTTGGTGATTCTTAATGATCCCATTTACTTTGATTTGCTTTGTACTTTGTGCTTTTGCTTTGTTGTTCTGTCTAATCACCCTCTGCTACTGGCACAATGAAATTTCCCAAATACGGGATGAATAATGTTATCCAATCCAATACCCTCATTTCCCCGATAGATGGTGCACTAGCCTAGTAAAAGTATGTAAATGTGTGTGGGAGCTACTTGAGAACACTGACACATTTCTGAACATTTAACTTTTACTGTGGACATCCTGACACACATGAACGAGCTGAATGTGAAGCTACAAGAGAAAAACAGTTTGTGCATGAAATGCAAGCAAACCTTCCGCCTTCAAAACCAAGCTGGTTTTATTTTTCAAGCAAATATCAGACAAGTCATTTGCTCATTTCCCCACACTGGTTGCGTTAAAAGAGGCCCCCGCATGTGGAAAAAAATACAGGAAATCATTGGATGACCTGCATGAGCAATTCTGCCGTCGGTTTTGTGATTTTGGAAAAATTGACAGCTGGTGTCATGTCCTTTCTCACAAGACCTGGAAACGGTTCCACAGGAGTTGCAGTTGGAACTGATTGATCTCCAATGTGACAAGTTCAACTCCCTGAAAGTCTGAGTTTTAGGCTTCATTAAGTGCAGCCAAATTTCCAAACATCCAGAAGATGGCACAGAGGATTCTGGTGTTATTTGGCTCTACATATGTGTGAACAGACCTTTAGTCTGATGAAAACCAAGAAAGCACCCCATAAATCTCAGATGAGTGATGAGTATGTTCATACTTCAGTCCTTTTTTCTGTTTATGTTTCATATGTACTGTTAACGGATGCACTTTTTTATATGTATCGTATCTTGTGCTGACCCGGCCCGCCTGTCAAATGTTTAAAGTCAATGTGGCCCTGGGCCGAAAAGTTTGCCCACCCCTGGTCTAGGGCCACGTGGTAGTTTCGATTACATCCGGAGGGCTGTTATGTCTTCCAACTAGGCTGCCAAAATTAATCGATTAATAAATTGACAGCTTTCTCGATCGTTCTAATGGATAGATCATTTTTGGACATTCAAATTAGTACAAATTGTTTGCAATTATTGATTTAAAATGAGGAAACAGGAAATAATCTACAATCTTCATTTGAATTTCATCATAAAATCGAAAGTTGGCACTCATCATTTACTTTCTCGGGCCACACAAAATGATGCGGTGGGCCAGATTTGGCCCGCGGGCCGCCACTTTGACATATATGCCATAAACAATCATAAGAACGACTACCCAAGTGCCGCGCACATTATTGATTTTAATCAGGCAAAATCTTAAAACTGTTTTGCTGAAATTGTACCAGCATGTGAAATATCCCACAAGAGGATAAAAACGCTGGATCATGTTTACTCTAACATCAAAGGTGCATGCAGAGCCGTACCACTTTCATAATTTGGACAGTCAGAACATGTCTCTTTGGTCCTGACCCCATCATACACCCCCCACACCCGACAAACAAAGCCCCAAAGGCGAAACATGATCACCTGGCCTGACAATGCCCTCCCTCGGCTCCGACTGCTTTGAACAGACACAGTGGGAAACTTTCCACTATGTTGACCTGGCATATTTGCAGACACACCACTGTCTTACATCAAGTACTACATGGCTATGGTCACTGTGGAGAAGACCATCCAGGTGTACCCAAATCGTAAACCTGCATGACCAGTCAGGTCCGATCACTCCTCTGTGCCCGTGATGCAGCCTTCAGATCCGGCGACAGGGGACTCTACATCACAGCTCGTGCGAATCTGAAGAGAGTGATCAAGACTGCCAAAGCAGACTACAAGGGGAAGATAGAAGGACAACTCGACAACCAAAGTCTCCTGTCTCAATGGTGGATTGTTTGGAATGTCCAGCGTATAAAATAATAAATCGATCCACTGCTCATCATTAGGACATTCAACTGTCCTTCCAAAAGTTCATGTCGTCTCTTTACTTCAATGTTTCCATTTAGCAAAGGCACTAAAGCAGTTGTTCTTATCCTTGTTGGCGCTACCGAACCCCACCAGTTTCATATGCACATTCCCCGAATCATCCTTAAATGTAAAATAAAATGATTTTATTTTTATTTTTTTCAAATTCAACATATATTAATTCCTTGCAGCAATGATTGGCCAAGCAATGCCACGTGATTCTCTGCAGCCAGTGACGGTCATGCGCGATATGTCATTGTGTATAGACATCAGTGGCGGGCCGTCAGGGCCTTCAAGGCCTTCTCTGCTGGCCTAAGAAATATCTGAGTCATATTATATTTTGTCCATCAATACTGATTATTCCAAATGGTCTGTTAGCTTCCTTTCATTGCTTTCCCCCCTGGTTGCACTGCTTCCAGATGTGTGTTTTCATATTGAAGCATTTAACCAATCACATTTCAGCCATTATTTGTTGCCAGATCAGATCTGCCTCAAAGCCTTCACAATCAGTTCTTGCGGGCTCTGCTGCATTAAACTAGACTGTTGCTTTTAACCAATCAGATTTCGAGTTGGCAACCCCACAATGATTTTTCATAGGCGTTGGCATTTTTCTGGCTGGGACATGTCATTGCTTTCACAAACTATGATTGGCTAGTAGGCGGGCCAAAGCAGTACCCGAGGCAGCCGAGATCGCAAACTCCACCCACAAGGGCCGACAGAAGCAAAAACAAATGGATTCTGTTTGCTCACAAAGCTATTTTCCAGACGGACTTTTCCAGAAAAAAAATGGACATCATTAAGAAAGGGCGGTCAACTCCGAAGCTAGCAAGCCTGTTACAGCCGGGAAAATGGTGTGTGCGGCACTTTCAGCACGCTAACTTAGCTCCACAAGCAAATAGTATATTGTTGTGTTGATTTAAAGCTATTTTCAAAACGGACTATGCTGGAAATATGACAGGACAGGCTCGATTTCATCATTAGGTTCGATGGCGATAGGAAAGAAGGAAGAAAGAAAGGAGGATGGATATTGTGTAAAAAGGATTTTTGGTGAGTAAAATATGGCTATATTCCTAAATAATATTTCAATTTTGGGCCAAGTTCTGTTATCTGAAAAGCTCAAGTGTTTGTATTTAAGCTCCAGTGTTTGTATTTAATCACAAAATGCTGCTAGGAAGTGGATTTTACCCTAGTTTAATTTTTGGCGTTTCACCATTGACGTCCATTGCTGTCTTTTCCCGGGAAAAATCACCCCCCTGGCCTGGTTGTAATGTCTCAAAAGCTCCAGTATTTGTATGCAATCAATAAATGATGCTAGGAAGTGGATTTTACCTAATTTTAGTGCATTTTTTGTCATTTCACGTATGGACGTATCGACGTTCATCGCTGTCTTTTTACCGGGGAAATGATACTCCGGGCCCGGTTCTGATGTCTAAAAAGCTCCAGTATTTGTATTTAATCAATAAATGCTGTTTTCGGCTGGATTTTACCCCATTTTCGGGCAATGTTTGCCCGTACGCCATTGACGTTCATCGTTGTCTTTTCCCGGGAAAATCACCCCCTGGCCTCGTTTTAATGTCTGAAAAGCTCCAGTATTTGTATTTAATCATGAAATGCTGGTAGGAAGTGGATTTTACCCCATTTTTGTGCATTAATTTATTGATTATTTTTTATGTGTCGCAGCTGTAGCTGCAGTAGAGGTTTTATAGCCATAAGGCGGGTTGGATTGATACGTTGAAGGCGCTACCAGAAAATGCAACGCCCGCCACTGATAGACATGATAAGTCGATCTGTCTTGATGTCCGTGGCAGAGGCTCCACCGAACCCCTATGGTTCGATCGAACACAAGTTAAGAACCACTGCAATAAAGTCAAGCCTAGTTCCAGCAAACCATCTCTTCTCAACAAATTAATAGGACAGTTTGGCACCATCAATACTGGTTTTCTACATGTTTCACCCTCTGGATCCTTTATCTATACTGGAATTGTCTTCATAGCCACAGTAATGCGGTCCTTTGCTGTTCTCAAATGACCCTTTGATCTGTGGGCACTGATCCAGGAATAGACTCTCTGCAAACAGTCTTAGCTCTCCTGTATCACTTAAAAAACATTTCTTTGCCATTTAAAATTACCTTAATTTCAGGCTTAATTGTATCCAATGCCAGTATTGGCCAATATCAGGTAAGTTTATTTATACGTCCAGCTCTTGTAATTGCACTGTCTCTTTTTGTTGAGAAATTGGCTCGTCTGGTCATTCTGATGTAGTGTTATCTTCGGAGAATTTATTGTCTGGGCAGTTACATGAAATATGACCCTTCTTCCCGCAGCACCAAAAAACAACTCCTTTCATGTTTGCTGATAGGTTTATTCTTAATACACTTTAATCAAACAGGTAGACATCTTTAACATACACTGGCTACAACTTGCAAGGAAAATCACTCCCAACTCGCCTTCGTTCAAGAGGATTCTGAAAAGCGACATCCTCCTCTGTCCATTTAGTCGCGCATAATTCAAAACATCTAAGGCAGGGTTCACCAAACTACGGCCCGCGGGCCGGATACGGCACGTCAGCACATTTGGCTCGGCCCTCTGAACAATACCAGAGATGCTATCAGATTTATTTCATATTTGGAAAAAAAAAATCGGAATTTTTTTTCCCCCCAAAAAATCCTAGGCCCCGCCCTGTCAAAGAGAGAACGGAATAATGGCGAAAAAGTTAGGTAGGAGAAAAATTTATTCAGAATGCAGGGTATTTAACCTAGAGTGGACAAACAATTATTTTTTGTTCAATGCAAAGAAAAGGCTGTTTGTCTCATCTGTCAAGAGACGGTGGCGGTATTCAAAGAATACAATCTTCGCCGACACTATGAATCCCGTCACAAAGACAAGTACGATAGCTTGCAAGGCCAAATACGAGCAGACAAACTCAAAGCGAAAAAGTGAACTACTATCTCAGCAGAATATATTTGTACGCCAAGCTCAGCTGAACCAGGCATCCGTTCGGGCCACCTTTCGAGTTGCTAAACTGATAGCAAGCAGCGGTAAGCCCTTCACTGACGGAGTTTGTTAAGAAATGTATGGATGCTGTTGCGGAGGAGGTGTGTCCCGAGAAGAAAGATGCATTTAATGCCGTAAGTCTGTCGGCGAGTACAATCACCAGACGCGTTGAAGAAATCGGGAGTAATGTATATGCCCAGCTGCAGCAGAAGACGAAAGAATTTGACTTTTTTTCATTAGCACTGGATCAAAGCACGGACGTGCAAGACACAGCGCAACTTTTCATTTTTATTCATGGAGTTAGCGCAAACTTTGAAATATGCGAGGATCTGGCAGCCCTCCAAAGTCTCAAAGGGACTACAACGGGAGAGGATATTTTTCACAAAATGTGCCAAACCATAGAGAAGTTGGACCTGGACTGGTCAAAGCTAGCTAGCATCACGACTGACGGGGCTCCTAGCATGGTGGGCGAAACTCGCGGTCTAATGGGACGCATGAACCGGGAGTTGGAAAAAAGGGGTCTCACCGCCCCGCTACGAGTCCACTGCCTAATTCACCAGCAAGCACTGTGCTGCAAAGTGTTGACGTGAGAGAGATTCTGCTCTGACAACTGAGCTGAACTTTTATCTGTTAAGATTGTGCATGGCACAACAGAAAGTTAATGTTCCATGGCTTTTTTTTCCTATGAAGAACCCAGAGAGAGTTATTTAGTTATTATTTATTTCATAAATAGTGTTATTTATTTCCTGTTTTTTCTGTGAAGAACTCAGAGAGGGTTATTTAGTTATTTATTTCATTAATAGTGTTATTATTTGTTTCCTGACTTTTTTTCTGTAAAGAACCTGGAAAGGGTTATTTGGTTGTGTGGCTTTCTGGAAAACAATAAATTTTTTAAGCTCCCCTACGATCGTCACACTTTTTCTGTTATAAACTGACACCGGCCCCCCATCAGAGAAGGGAAAGGTTATGTGGCCCTCACAGGAAAAAGTTTGGGGACCCCTGATCTAAGGTAATCTGATTCAAACAATTGCATAAGCTAACCGAATAACACCATCGAGGTCAAAAACAATTGCAACAATAATCGCATATCAGGTATTCATTAATAACAATTATGGTCAGAACTCAAAAACACTCCATATCAAGCGAACCGAGCGTCATAATTTGAGAAACATATGTGAGTAATCCCGGAGGTTGATTGATAGCCATCCGCTGTATCAACAACAATTTAAGCGTCATTCGCAGATCTTCATTGTGAACTTGCATCTGGGTAAAGGGTCGAGGTGGATCTCCCAGCAAACAGTCCTTGGAGCCGAGGACCCGGTGAGGTGTTACGTCAACAAGCTGGAGCCAGCTGTCCTGGAGGGTGACCTCGAGTTTGATTCCGTGACCACGGGCCGCCTGGATTTTGACTCGGCGTCTGAAGATTCTTAGGTCTTGACTTAGGCTCGAAGGACCATTAAATGTCAGGTTCACCAATTAAACATTTGTAAACATGTAGGAATGACACACGAGGCACTCTTTTTCTGGTCAGGGGGAAACAGCTGCGTTCTTTCTGCTTTTTCCTTTCCCATCCACTTTATGCTGCATTGCCCATTTATTGCATCAGAAGTAATGTGTACAACATTAAAAGTGTGTGTGCTTTTGCTGATTTCTAATTTGATTCTTCAGAAAATGGGTGTGTGCTCTCAGGTTTCCTCCAGATAGTCACAGTCCTCAGCATCAGCAAATGTGTCACAATCTTGTTCCTCAAACACTTCTCCAGAGTTCACATCCTCAAATGTCCTCGTAGAAAGGCTTGGGGGGTTCGACTAACGTTGGCCATGTCCGTTCTATATTATCCGTGATATTTGAGGGATAACTGTCCATCTAAAAATAATATCATAATTCATACACGAAATGGTTAATCATGTTTTCATTTTACAATTTTTTTTCAGGTGCATAATTATCATTACATTTAAATTTTTGTTCTTTCTATATCTTCCCGACAGGTATTGAGATTGCTAAAGAAAATGGAGCCAAATACAGACTGGGCCCAGAGCTGGAAATATGGTGGGATTTTTTTTCTGTTGTAACTTCTGATACAGTAACACGGCAGGGCCTGATACACGCTTTGGCAATTTTTTTCATTCTAATTATTTTTGTGTAGCTGTTGTCGTGTGTTGTATTGTGTTGTAGTGTGACTTGCACCAGGCTGGCAAGACTGAATCTGCAATAGGTAAAACACTTGGTGTAAAGAAAAAAACTGCGGGAGCAATTATTAGAAAATGGAAGACATACAAGACCACTGATAATCTCCCTTGATCTGGGGTTCCATGCAAGATCTCACCCGATGGCGTCAAAATGATAACAAGAACGGTGAGCAAAAATACCAGAACCACACGCGGGGGCCTATTGAATGACCTACAGAGAGCTGGGATCACAGTAACAAAGGCTACTATCAGTAACACAATGCGCCGCAAGGGACTCAAATCCTGCACTGCCAGATGGGTCTCCCTGCTGAAGCCAGTACACATCCAGGCCCGTCTGCGGTTCGCTAGAGAGCATTTGGATGATCCAGAAGAGGACTGGTAGAATGTGTCATGGTCAGATGGAACTAAAATAGAACTTTTTGATAAAAACACAGGTTCTTGTGTTTGGAGGAGAAAGAATACTGCATTGCATCCGAAGAACACCACACCCACTGTGAAGCATGGGGATGGAAACATCATGCTTTGGAGCTCTTTTTCTGCAAAGGGAGCAGGGTGACTGATCTGTGTATAGGAAAGAATGCCTGGGACCATCTATTGAGAGATTTTGAGTGAAAATCTCCTTCCATCAGCAAGGACATTGGAGATGAGACGTTGCTCGGTCTTTTAGGATGACAATGATCCCAAACATACAACCAAGGCAACAAAGGAGTGGCTTCGTAAGAAGCATTTCAAGGTCCTGGAGTGGCCTAGCCAGTCTCCAGATCTCAACCCCATAGAAAATCTGTGGAGGGAGTTGAAAGACCGTGTTGCCCAACGACAGCCCCAAAACATCACTGCTCTAGAGGAGATCTGCATGGAGGAATGGGCCAAAATACCAGCAACAGTGTGAAAAGCTTGTGAAGAGTTACAGAAAACGTTTGGCCTCCGTTATTGCCAACAAAGGGTAAATAACAAAGTACAGACGCTCCCCTACTTACGAACGAGTTAGGTTCCGAGTGATTGTTCATAAGTTGAATTTGTTTGTAAGTTGATTCAGTGCTATATTTTGTATTATAATTTATGTTTAAGGCCTATATAAGTATATTGAAGGTTTATATAAGTGCATTTGTATGTTTAAGGCTTGTATAAGTAACACACATTGGTTTGTACTGAAATTTTTTTTTAATAAAATGGAGAGAATATGTACAGTACTGTATAGAGAGAGAGAGATTTATGTATTAGAAACTGGCCGAAAGAAGCGATCTAACGACGATTGAACAGTTTTCTTCTTTTTTTCCATCATAAATGATTCGGAAGCACTGAATGGCATCATTCAATTGATTTGCAAACTTTGTGCAACGTTCAATATTTGGGTCCTGCTGCTCGATCTTTCTGTTTATAAATGGTACTGACGGTCGAACGATTCAATGCCCGTGAAACGCTCACCACACTCACGCGCATCAAGCTTCGTTATTATTGCCACTCGTTTCAAATGAAATGGCTTGCCTCTTCCTTGCAACTCCCTCAATAGAAGCATTTCGCTTTTTACCAACCATATTCAATAATGGATGCACGAGATATTTAATGATACAAATGAAAAAGGTTCTTTGCCCACTGGAGATACGTTCACGCACTTCCGCATTGCAACGAAGAAGGTAGATGCTGGGTGAGCGGAGCCCTCACAGCGCCAGGCGTATTAGCGGCGGAAAGAAGCACTACTCGGAAAAAAATACAAATTTGGACTTACGAACATTTTTCGACTTAAACGCAATTTGCAGACATGTTCGTATGTACCGTTGTTCGTAAGTTGAATGTTCGTAAGTAGGGGAGCGTCTGTACTGAGATGAACTTTTGGTATTGACCAATTACCGTAATTACTCGAATATAACACGCAGATTTTTGCTATATAATTAATTCCAATAGTTGGGGGTGCGTGTTATAATCAAGAACTAAAATAAATTACAAATTTTCGATCGAAAAAAGCATTGTCAAACTCACTTTGACGCACGGATTTTACGTCATCTCGTACAGCTGACGCACGGATTTTACGTCATCTCCTAAAGCCGACGCATGGATTTTACGTCATCTCGTAAACCCGATCGAAAATCGGAAAGCCGAGACCACAACTGCCCCTCTAGCCTCGTACTCGTCTCAGTTCACCCTCTCTCAGTTCAGTGTTATAATCAATAACTAAAATAAATTACAAATTTTCGATCGAAAAAAGCATTGTCAAACTCACTTTGACGCACGGATTTTACGTCATCTCGTACAGCTGACGCACGGATTTTACGTCATCTCCTAAAGCCGACGCATGGATTTTACGTCATCTCGTAAACCCGATCGAAAATCGGAAAGCCGAGACCACAACTGCCCCCCTCTAGCCTCGTACTCGTCTCAGTTCACCCTCTCTCAGTTCAGTGTTATAATCAATAACTAAAATAAATTACAAATTTTCGATCGAAAAAAGCATTGTCAAACTCACTTTGACGCACGGATTTTACGTCATCTCGTACAGCCGACGCACGGATTTTACGTCATCTCGTAAAGCCAATCGGATGATGTGTTGTGGGAGGAAGAGGAAGTTGACGCATACCGGCTGTAGCCAATCCATTGTTTGCTTTCGTTTCCTGTATTTAAGTAGCGACGCGTCATCACACGTCGCCGGATCGTTCACTATCGTTGACTATCATTGACTGTTGTTAGCGGTTGCTAGCGGTCGCTAGCTGTCGTTATTCTGTTGCCTCTGTCCGTATGCGCGCCGCATGCGGCCACGTTTGTTTCCACGCCTTGGTTGATTCATTAAAGGACTCCGTATCACGCTGAATGCCTCGTCCTCTCCTGCTTCCTGTATTTGGGTCTACCTACATCCACGGTCGCGTCGCACAACGCGGCGCGACCGTAACAGATGCCCCCGATCGCGCTGCGACGACCCAGCGACGCGGCGCGATCATAACAAGAGGACAGACAAAGAGAGAGAGGAACTCTTCATTTGAAGGATTCTAATGAATAAATTTGTTTGAACAAAACAATCGTGAAACGAAGAAAAAAAGGTAAGATTTCTGATTTTCGTCAGCGGGAAATTTTAGGTGCGCACTATATTCGAGTACTGCGTTTTTCCAGATATTTTTGGCCCAAAATTACCTGCGTGTTATTTTCGAGTGCGCGTTATATTCGAGTAATTACGGTACTTATTTTCCACCAAGAGTTGCAAATAAATTCTTAAAAAATTAAACAATGTGATTTTCAGTTTTTTTTCTCCACATTCTGTCTCATAGTTGAGGGTTTTCCATGTTGACAATTACAGGCCTCTCTAATCCTTTCAAGCAGGATAACTTGCACAATTGGTTGTTGACTAAATACCTATTTGCCCCACTGTATGCTCTCAAACCCAGCTGCAATTTGACTCTGAGCCTTACACTCATCCGGTACTATGGTGTTGAGGTAGGTTGGATCCTCCTCGCTTGCCCAGGCACCACCACCCACAGTTTTTGTGTGTTCCTCTTCCTTATCTCGTTCTTTTTATGGGCTCTCCTACACGCATCGGTGTGGCCAAGGAGTTTCCTTGCTTGGCAAAACAGACCCATCTCTTTTGGTAGTAAATTCATTTCATGTTTACTTTTTTGACTATTAGTCCTCCATATTAAATGTTACTTCCCTTCAGGATGTTCACCATTTTCTTAATCTGATAGGTTCACATGCACCATTAAGAAGAAAAAACTGTTTCATGTTGTGTACGTAGGTCGGATGTGTATGGATACGACCGTGTGCGGTCGATTGGTCGTGGTCTTTTGGTCGCCCGGACCGCGACAACAGGCGACCAAAAGACCGGCGACAAAACAAGGTAAAACAACACGGTCTACGCATCAATAAAAGCCAACAATGGCCATGAGCAGTTTCACTGAGCCGACGTGTGTGTATAAGAGTTTGTATGTACATGCGTTGTCCCTTTAAGAAGATACGTCAGTCAGGGTCTTAACATGTTATCCAACAAAAAAACAATAAACCTCCGGGAAATTTGGAGCTTTTCTTTAGCCTAGTAATTACTAGGGCATTAAGTATGACTAAATAGTAATTCACAGTTTGTATTTAGGGAATTTGAGCAACGATTTGAATGGTAATTATCAATAACCTTCTGGGCGACCAAAAGATCGGCGACCAAAAGATCGGCGACCAAAAGACCGGCGACCAATCGACCGTGTACCGGATACTGCAAACACTCATGAAATGTATATCTACATTTTGAAGAGGCCCAGCTCAGATTTGGAAAAAAAATCTGAATTTGACTATTCTCATTGCCTGACAAAATTCAGATTCATGTTCTATAACGGCAAAGAAATTATACTACCTTCAAAATATTCCGAAAATGATGCACACAAATGTCCTCACAATAGGATAACGCACGACCACTTGCCAACGAGAAGTAGTCTTGAATTAGCAATCGCTCTGCCAACAGGAGCTATCAGGCTAAAGGGGGTGAAAAACACTGAAAAAAATGAAACGCTCCGCCCAGTGTACATTACAAAGAGGTAGTTGCGACCAGAGACATTACAAAGAGTGAGTTGCGACCAGAGATATTACACCAGAAGTTGCGGAGCCAGTGCCCCTGATGTTCTTATGTGCAGCCAATGAGAAGTAATATATACCTTGTATTAGCGATCGCTCCGGCATTCGCGCTGAGTGACGGGAAAAAAACACGGGAAAATGCAACGCCCAGTGCTCATAGATATCTGTTATACACGAAAGAGATGCGCTACAATGATAAACAGCGTCTCATGTCTTGGCCACCTGGCTTTCTCGCATCTGGAAATTGTTCTCATATCTAGAGAATTATTTGCACGAAATTTTACTCGTATCTCGAAATGCTCGTATGTAGGGGTGCTCGTACATCGAGGTACCACTGTAGTTCAACATTTATTTCAAATAGTGGAGGGGAACCTTTCCTCCATTCAGTAAACCCGTAAAAAACATTCTTATGCTGTTATGGTACATTTAAAATTAGTACAATAACAATATAGTAACACTCTTAGTGCAAAGCAATAACAATAATAACTCAAACAATATTTAAAGCAATAGCATAATAACTCAATGTTGTTCACGCATGCTCTCACGTACACAATGAGGCACTATAACACTCAGCTGTTGACCTCCATATTCACAATATGACAAATCTTGTTCAACTGTAAACACAAAAGAAACACGTAAAGCTCACTTTATCAGTTCATTCCTCATCTACGGATCCCTGGAATTCTTCTTCAGTGTCCGAATTTAACAGCTGGGCGATTGCGGCATCATCAAAGTCGTCATTAATCGAGTCCGTGTCGCTGTTGTTGTCTGGCAGTTGAGGGCCAATTCCTGCCTTCCTGAAAGTTCGGACCACAGTTGAGACTGATATCAGCCCAGGCATTTACGATACACTGGCAGATAGTAGCGTATGTCATCTGGCGCTGACTCCCCGTCTTGGTGAACGTGTGTTCGTCTACTGTCATCCACTGCTCCCACGCAGTTCGCAGTCTAGCTTTTAATGCTCTGTTGACGCCAACATCTCGCGGCTGGAGTTCTTTTGTCAATCCACCTGGAATGATGGCGAGCATTGAATTAGTGTGCTTCACTTGTTTTTTGACATGGGTGATATGTGAGTGCACAGAGTCGTAAATCAATAGGGATGGAGCTGTGTTAAAAAAGCCACCCGGTCTCTTCACATACATTTCTCTCATCCACTCACTCATCTTTTCTTCATCCATCCATCCCTTCGAGTTAGCTTTGATGATGACGCCGGCTGGAAAGTTTTCTTTTGGCAAAGTCTTTCTCTTGAAAATATCCACGGGTGGAAGTTTGCCCATTAGCCTGGCAGGCGAGAACTACAGTGAAGGATGATTTCTCATTCCCTGTGGTTCGAACATTCACAGCACGTGCTCCCGTTTTATCCGGAGTGCGGTTCACAGGAATGTCAAAGGTGAGTGGAACCTTGTCCATATTTATTATATACTCTGGCCGGATCTTGTTTCTGCATTATGTGCAGTTTCTGAAGTCTTTGATGTTCGTTCATACGAATAGTGATTGTATTGGCCCTTCTACTTGATGCTCTCTTTTCAACAATCCACTGTTTAAGTTTGTCCTCTAACTGTAACCATATCGCTTTGTTCCCGTGGAAACTGTTTAGTCATTTTTACTTGGCGCATCTCATGCTCTTGCTTCCTCCACTGCTGCACCATTGATTAGTTGATGTTAAACTTGCTGCTCCTCTATTCCCGTGTTCTACTGCGTGACGGATCGCCTTGAGTTTAAACTCTGCATTGTGTGTCTCTTAATTGGAGCCATTTCAGCGTCTTTACACAAACACACAAATGGAAAACACTGTTTTATATATCCCAGCATGCACCGCGCACTAATTCTTCTACCGGGGAAAATGGAGTCGGCTGCTGCTTACCGTAGTTGCGAGACCTTTTGCGGCTCAGTATTGATCCATACAAAAGGTGCAAAAATTGAAGGCTCTTATGTGCGCCTTATAGTGCGGAAATACGGTAATTTCTGTTTTGGATGATTTACAAATGTATCTACTAAAATGTGATCATTTTTTTACTTAGGGTTATTTCTTTTCATATACCATATCAACTGACTATTATAATTTTGTTTCTTTACAGTGGATATGGATGTGCAGACCACTTTCATGAGTCTGATACATTGTTGCACAGTTTTGAAGTCCTGAAGAAGCTTTTAGAATCTCCCATCACTGAGGACATAATCTGTGATGTGGGCATGTAAGTATTTAATAATAACAAAAGACAAATTATATGTTGAATTAAAAGATAATTGCTGTTGGGTCTCTGTAAAACAACTTCAGGAGCAGGTTAAGAAAGAGGGAGACCAATTTCAGAAATTAAGTTTATTACCAGACTGCAGAATGGGGAGAGCTCGAACATAATGCACCCATGGTCTGTTCCTCTGCAACTCTCTCCGAACGAGCAGTTTGTGCCTCTATTTATATGTGAAAAACATGATGCTGTACAGAGAAGATAACAGAAACAGGGTGTGGGCTGATACGCCCAGACATCTGTAGAGCTGATGTCTCAACATGACTCAACAGTTTTCATAACTCGCACCAAACTGATTCAATACTAACCAGCAATTGCAAAGAGTCAGTCAGCATATCTTACAATTACCCATTTTAAAAGGTGAGTTCTCACAAAAAAGCTGAAAAGCTGAAATTCCTCAGTAGTATGGCCCAGAAATTGAATCATTCAAATTAATTCAAGTCATTAAATGGGGCCCGGCCAGGCACAATCTGAAGAAGCAATGCATGTCTGTGGGAGCAAAAATGTGGGTCAGGTGAAGAAATAGCCAGGTGGCAGCCAAAGGGAGGGACCTAGGAAGAAGTCTCATCTAAGATTGTAACGCTTAGCACCTGGGATGCAGAAAACACGGCAAGTATGGATGAACCGCCAAGTAAGAAGACAAGAAATCAAGGATCCGGTCGACACTAAAAGAAATGGGAGTATCTCCAAGGTGAATATGCCGGATGAATTAAATCGTCAACAAAAGGTCCTCATTTCTCGTTCTGCGTTCTGTGTAAGAAGGATGTGAAAGTTGACGCTAGTGGAATTACCGATCCAAAGAGCCATTTTAAAACTGCCGGTCACATGAGGAATATGTAATGAAAACCAAAACACACGTGTTATTGACCAAGCACTTCATCTCCACGGCTGAACCAGCGGCATCCCACAGTCACAAATGCAGAAATACTACTATGCCATTTTCTTGCAGAGCACATAATCCTATTTTTATTTCCCAAGCGTTAACACCCGCATACTGTTGTCATTCACGTCAGGCCTTTCCTCTATATAGGTCTGTGTTATTTGTTTTAGTATTGAGTGTTTTTGCAGGTTAAAAGCGCTACAAGCACACGGAAGTCAACTGCCTCGCCACTCGTCTGGGTGTTTGGAATGGATTTACCGTAATACTTGGAATACGTGAGGAGGCTATTTTTAGGCTGAACGTCCGCTGGGTTGATCCCAATAAGTAGCGTGTCGGCAAGAAATGAAACCAGTCAATCGGTCGGTCATGCAACATTTAGAATTTAGTGCAAACACAAGACGACTTGCACACCGGTCGATTGGGGCCCCTCCCACTCAACGAGATCCCGTAGGCCGCTGCCCTGGTGGTGGATGTCCAGAAGCCGCTCCACTTGAAGGCTGATCAATGGTCAGGGGAGGCTTTTGGGGGAACATGTGGACAACGCGCTCCTCTTGACCAGCTTTATCTGTAGACTGGTTGGGACACATTTAGAGGCAATATAAAACTCACAATTTACAGGAAAGAGGACATATCTTTTGTGTTCAAATTCTAGTCTTGTTTGTGTTATATTGATTTGAATATTTGATGTTCCCTCAGGCCCATCATGCATCACAATGTGCGCTACAACTGCCGGGTGATATTTCTCAACAGGTAACTTTTAAAATGTAATAATTTCATTGGACTAATTGACACATACATTATTGTATAATAAGTGAGTGCAGATTAAGTAAAACTCAAAAACTGTTTCAGGAAAGCATCACATAGGCAACAAGGAAATCTACACAAAAATTTAATGTTATTTCAACTCATTATTAAGCAGCATTGATAGCGTCACTAAATGTATTCCAATACTAGTTCTTTAAATACAATTTATGTGATGTAATCCAAGTCCCATAAGATTCAATAAATATAATTATGGTTTAGAGGTTCACTTGCCTGACTTCGGTTCGATTCGATCCAGAGGTGGTTTTGTAGCTTGGATTTGGAGATTTAACTACCCCATAAATACATTAAAAATATAAAAGCACAGTGGTACCTCTACTTACGAAAGCCTCTAAATATGACATTTTAAGGTTACTAAACACAACATAAGTAAATGACGAATATCCAAGTTACAAAATCCTTTATTTTTTTCCGTTTCCTACATCTGTTATTTTTTAATTTGAAATTGTCCTGTGCCCTGCTTGACATTTCACTGGCTTCCCATTGGAGCCTCAGAACAACAACAACTTTTAACAGTTCTTTATTTAAAATTATTGGTGTGAATGAAATAAATAAGAGGGGTTTGTTATCCATCGAGGAAAACAGAAATGGCATGTGGTTAAATGATATTGCAAGCCATGTTTCCATGGCTTTCTCCTCACCTTCACTCAGTATGTGAAGTGTCATACCAAGGAACACTTAACTCTGGACCTGCTGTATGCCAAAACAAAGGAGGCATACAGCTCAGTCCCCCTCCCCCCACTGGGCCGCTCAGACCATAACCTGGTCTGTCTGATCTCCACCTACATCCCTATGGTGAGGAAAAAAATTAAACCACAAGGATCATACAAAGATGGACTGAGGAGACCAGCATGGTACTGAGGGACTGTTTTGAGGCCACTGACTGGGAGGTGCTGTGCAACTCACATGGGAAAGACATTGGCAGCTTGACCCACTGCATCACAGGTTAAATAAACTGTGTTGAGAACACTGTAGCCTCCAAGAAGGTCTGTTGTTTCTCCAACAATTCGCCGTGGGTCACCCGGGAACTAAAGGCCCTCCTGAACAAAAAGAGTGCTATTGGGTCTGGGGAGAAAGAGAGTCTGAAAATAGTCCAGAAGTTGCTGAGGAGAGAGATAAGGAAGCGAAAGGCCATCTACAAGAGGAAGCTGGAAAACCAACTTCAGAGAGGCAGCGCCAAGGAGGTCTGGAGTGGCTTGAGGACCATTTCGGGCCATGGCGGCAACAGCGAGAGAGACCCGAAGTCCGGAGACGGAGTGGGACAATGTACTAAATCAGTTCTTTTAATAGACTCAGTTCTGCCCCCACTCCCCCTCCTCCTCTTCCTCTTCCTCCCCCTCTTCTACCGGTCACACGTCACCCCCCTCCCCCACCGGTCTCTGCATTACTGTCGATCAGGTGATAAAACAGCTTAAGAAGATCAAGGCAAGGAAGGCTACCGGCCTCAGCTCCAGACTACTGAGGGACTGTGTGGATCAGCTTGGCAAAGTGATTCTGCATATTTTCAACCTCAGCCTCAGTCCGGAGAAGGTCCCCATTTTGTGGAAAACTTCCTATGTGTTCCCAGTTCCAAAGACTGTGAACCCCAGGGAGCCTAACCACTTCAGGTCGGTAGCATTAACCTCTCACCTGATCAAGATAATGAAGAGAATCATCCTAAATCACCTCAGCCCCATGGTGAATGCAGAGCTGGACCCTCTGCAGTTTGCCTATCTTCCAGGCATTGGTGTGGAAGATGCTACCACCTACCTGATGCACAGGTCTCTTTCACACCTGGAGAACACGGGAAGATGATGAGAATAATGTTTTTTGACCTCTCCAGTGTGTTCAACACCATTCTGCCAGTACGACTGATAGGGAAACTGGAAGAGTAAAGCACCATGTGGCTACATGGATTATCAACTTCCTCACTGACAGACCACAATGCGTGAGAATTGCAGTTTGCAGCACAGAGGCCCCACAAGGCACGGTGCTCTCCCAATTCCTCTTCACCCTCTACACCGGACTTCAAACACAATACAGACACCTGCCACCTCCAGAAGTTCTCTGACGACACCGCTATTGTTGGACGAGTGATGGACGTTAGCGACCTGGGTTACAAGGGAGTCATCACAGCCTTTGTTGACTTCTGTAGGCGAAACCACCTCTACATGAATACCAGTAAGACAAAGGAAATTGTGATTCGGAGGAACAGACCACTCAGGTGAACATCCAGGGTACAGACATTGAAATCGTAGAGAATTGTAAGTACCTGGGTGATAGGTGTGTGTGTGTGTGTGCGGTGTAGCGAGAGATGGGTGGAGAGAGAGAGAGATGGACATCTATAGATAGTGACCTTAGATTTTACCATGTCAGCATATCACAATAGTTAAGGCTGATCGAAGGTCTTGCAGTCGATCGTCAAAATATAAACCTTAATACCTACGTGATGTGTCTGCTATTATACTTGACAAACAAGGGTTGAAGGCACACAAATCAGAAACTCACTGCCGCCCTGAGTTGCATCCATGGTTCCGAAGATTAGAAAGTAATCCCTCGATTATCGCGACTTCACTTATCGCAAATTCACTGCTTTGCGATTTTTTTTCTGCTATTAAATATTGATTTTTTTTAAGTTCATAAAAATGTGAAAATCCACGCTAAAACTTGTAAGCGGAAGCCACTCTTGCTACTAGAACTCAGCACTGAAGTAAAAAGAAAATCTTATTTTATTTATTTTTTTAAGTTAATAAAAATGTGAAAATCCATGCTGAAACTTGTAAGTGGAAGCCACTCTTGCTACCATGACTCAGCGCTGATTTTTTTTCTTCTTCTAATATTGGTGACCTTACGTGATTTTTTTGATTATCGCAGCCATGTCTGGTCTACATTAACCGCGATATTCGAGGGATTACTGTACCTGGAAAGGGGGCTGTTGGTCGGATGGTCGTGTTCATACTCCGGGAGGGAGGGGGCAAGGGAGAGGAAGAGGGGGAGAGAGAGAGTATTTAAGTGTGTATAGTAAGCTATGTTCATTTAAGTTAAATTTAAAGTTTATGTTATGTACTCTCACAAAATTGTGGCGTATGGAATGTGTTTCTGTCAAGTCTCTTTCCTGCCCTATCCCTCTCCCTCCTCCGCACAAACCCATGTTAGCCACTACCATCTGCCATACAGTACTGTACATAATCATGTCACATTTTATTTGTCACACCCACACACACCCACCCACACACACACACACACACCAACATTCACTCCTAACAATGTTTGCGCATGTGTGTTAAAAGAGCGATTCTAATCTAAATTTAAGTTACATCTACAGTTGTAATACTCTTTATATTAAACCAGTACATGGATTGTTATTTATTCTTTGTTCTCCTAGACAAATACTACTGATTCGACCAAAGAAATTGATGGCAAACCATGGCATGTACAGAGAGATGCGGTGGTTCGCACCTTGGACAAAGTTTCGGTTGGTATTCTTATAGTTCACAATTCCAATTAGTTTAAAGTTCGACATGCTCACCTGGGGAATGTGGTATTGCATGAAGGAAAAGGAACTTCCTCGAGATCAGAAAAACAAGACAGTTAATTAGTACAATTGACTGATCAACTCTTGGACATGCCAGTGTCCAAGATAACGCCCAGGGATACCATATTCAGTCAATAAATGTTGTATACGGCAAGCCGTTGAAAATGGATCCACAAACAACTCAGAAAAGGGAATCAAGATTTACAAAACTAGTCTTTATTAACAAATGGAGCACGTAAAACATGTGATTACCAAATGAGACAGCTAAAGCATGGCCAAGTCGGCAAATAAAACTGGGAGGCAAAAAGTATAACAAAACGGCACGACCGAGTCGGCGAGTACAATTAAAATTATCACAAAATACAAACCTCAAACTTGTACAGGGTCTCAGAAGATTGTCGGGCAAACAGCGGTAAGCAAGGGCAAGGCAAGTTATACTGTGACAATCCACTGATTGTCTCTAAAATGGTCGCTGCTCACAATCAGTCGGTGTGCGCATTGTTTTTGCACTAAATTCAAAATTTAGTATGGCCCCGACCGTTTGACTTCCATCAGCAAAGACATTGAAGATGAGATGTGGCTGGGTCTTACAGCTTGACAATGATCCTAAACACACAGCCAAGGCAACAAAGGAGTGGCTTCGTAAGAAGCATTTCAAGGTCCTGGAGTGGCCTAGCCAGTCTCCAGATCTCAATCCCATAGAAAATCTGTGGAAGGAGTTGAAAGTCCGCATTGCCCAACGGCAGCCCCAAAACATCTCTGCTCTAGAGCAGATCTGCATGGAGGAATGGGCCAAAATACCAGCAACATTGTGTGGAAAGCTTGTGAAGAGTTACAGAAAACGTTTGTCCTCCATTATTGCCAACGAAGGTTACATAACAAATTATTGAAGTAAGATGAACTTTTGGTATTGACCAAATACTTATTTTCCACCATGATTTGCAAATAAATTCTTTGAAAATCAAACAATGTTATTTTCTTTTTTTTGGTTAAGGTTTACCCATGTTGACAATTTCAGGCCTCATCTTTTCAAGTAGGATAACTTGCACAATTGGTGGTTGACTAAATACTTATTTGCCCCACTGTATATACATTATATTTAGATATTAATACATTACAGTCTTTTGACATGCTTATAGCTGTAATATTTAATAAATTCCGTCGTACCTCTACTTACGAAATTAATTGGTTCGAGAACTTTTTCGTAGAGCAGTACTTTATTTGTTCCACGGTCTTTACACTACTACCAACTAAACCCTTTAAAATCGGTCAGTGTCCCAGTTTTTATGAGAAAATTGTAAAATCATTTATTAATGTTTTAAAATGAATAACAAGCATACAAAATCTAGCCATGTTGAAAGCCAGAAGAACAAGAGGAAGCTAAAGGTCTGCAACAGAGAGCTAGCATAACACCACTGCCATGTCTTGTTTTGGGTAGATGTGTGTTTGCTTTTCGGCTCTTGTGTCCTTCTGGGCGCTGCGGAGCAAGGGAAGCCCGGAGGGTCCGGGACACGAGGTGAAAAGCAAGCACACACACGCACGCAGTCTTATAAACACAACATTAAGAATTCACGCAACAACATTAACAACATTTATCAACAACAAACATTAACATTTTATTCCTCACTGACAGACCACACTATGTGAGACTCCAGGACTGTACGTCTGATGTGGTAGCTCTCAGCACGGGGGCCCCACAAAGCACAGTGCTCTCCCCACTCCTCTTCTCCCTCTACACATCAGACTTCAAACAATACAGACACCTGCCACCTCCAGAAGTTCTCTGACGACACCACTTTTGTTGGACGAGTGACGGATGGCAACGACCTAGAGTACAGGGGAGTCATCACAGCCTTTGTTGACTGGTGTAGGCAAAACCACCTCTACATCAACACCAGTAAGACAAAGGAAATGGTCATCGATTTTTGGAGGAATCCTCAACAGGCCACTCAGGTGAACATCCAAGGTACAGACATTGAAATCGTGGCGAATTTTAAGTACCTGGGTGTTCACCTCAACAACAAACTAGACTGGTCCACAAACATAGATGCCCTGTATAAAAGGGGCCAGAGCCGTCTCTACCTACTGAGGAGTCTATGATCCTTTGGAGTGTGCAGGACACTGCTGAGGACTTTTTACGACACTGAGGTGGCATCTACAGTGTTTTATGCAGTGCTCTGTTGGGGATGCGGGAGCACGGAGAGGGACAGAAACAGGCTGAGCTGGTCAGGAAGGACAGCTCTGTTCTGGGCTGTCCTTTGGACTCTGTGGAGGAAGTGGGAGAGCGGAGGATGCTGACCAGGATGATGTCCATCATGGACAGCACCTCCCACCCCCTGCATGAGTCTGTGGAGTCCCTCCGAAGCTCTTTTAGCAATAGACTCCGGCACCCTCATTGCAGGAAGGAGCGCTTCCGCAGATCCTTCCTCCCATCAGCTGTCAGGCTCTTAAACAAAAAATGGCTGTGTTAAGACCTAAGGTATGCATGCATCTATGTGTTTGTATGTATATATGTGCTTATATGTGTGTATGTAAGTATATATATATATATATATATATATATATATATATATATATATATATATATATATATATATATATATGTGTATATATATATATATATGTGTATATATATATATATATATATATATATATATATATATATGTGTATATGTATATGTATATGTATATGTATATGTATATGTATATATGTACACGTATGTGTATATGTATATGTATATATGTACACGTATGTGTATATGTATATGTATATATGTACACGTATGTGTATATGTATATGTATATATGTACACGTATGTGTATATGTATATGTATATATGTACACGTATGTGTATATGTATATATCAGCAACACGCTCATTTATTTATATATATATATATATGTATGTACACGTATGTGTATATGTTTATATATTTCAGCAACACGCTCATTTATTTATATTTATTCATGTATTTATTTATTAACTTACTTTTTACCTATCTATTTATGTCTAAAATGCCTTTCCTATTTCTGCATTCTCACCCTCTTGCTACTGTGACAACGAAATTTCCCGAATACGGGATGAATAAAGTTATCCAATCCAATCCAATTTCTTTGGAATTTAATTTTTTAACTATTTTATTAGTTGCTACTGGATCTTTCCTGTTTGGAAAGTTTTGCTCTTCTGCCATGCTGGTTGACGGACATTAAAAAAAAAAACTATCCAAAGATGACCCTCTTTGACAACTTTTAGTGTTTTTATAATGCAACATACAAACGTCAAAGTGGGCGATCCCACGACTCGTGAGCACTTTTTCTGGATGTTTTTATTCTACGAAGACAGAAAGTTCATGAAATTTCTCCAGCATTTTTTTTATTTTTGCTGTTGTAATGCTTGCTGCTTCCTCCTCGTCTGCCTTCATGTTTTATTCCCCCATTTTGTCAAGTATTTCTTTAACTCTAGAGCAGGGGTAGTCAACTCCGGCCCTCGAGAGCCCCTATCCACTGTGTTTTCCATATCTCCCTCCAACACACCTGAATCAAATAACCGGGATCCGTATCAAGCTTCTGTACAACTTGCTGATGACTTGATCATTTGATTCAGGTGTAATAGAGGAGGGAGATATAGAAAACAGACCGAATAGGGGCTCTCGAGGAACAGAGTTGGCCATCCCTGCTCTAGAGTGTGTTTTTATGCCCCTCGACCAACTCATCATTGTCCTCCACGCCGACCACTTCTTTTCTTGGGAGTCATGATAAAAACAGAAGTAGGTGCTTCTTCCACACTCAAAAACTCAGCACAAAAAAACAGAACTCTGACGACGGACGGCGGTCAAAAGTACACAAGAGATTCTTGAAACATGGATAGTGGTTGTTGTGAGACAGCCAATGAGAGCCCAACAGTGTAGTGAGGTTATAAAGCTCAAAATAAAATAACGGATAAGGAAATGTGTTAGCTTTTTGGGGGATTTCATAACTTGGATCTTTTTCGTATCTCGAGGCACTCATTGGCTCCGTCTAAAAGAACGGTGCGTCCTTTGTGTGTGTAAAATACAGAAATAGCACTCATTATTGACACTGCGGCTAAAAATATGATGCGCCGAATAGTCATGAAAATACTGTACAATGAATTTCTGTTATTATCTATGCTATGTTTTAAGGACTTTCTCTTGAAGTTACAATGAATTTCTGTTATTATCAAAGCTCTACAGTACATTACATTGTATCAAAGTGTTATTTCGAAAAGATATAAATGAGAGGGGTGTACTCAGTTGTCTGAGATACTCAAGAACAAGGGTGTCAGACTCGGGTTGGTTCGCAGGCCGCTTTAACGTCAACTTGATTTCACGTGGGCCGGACCATTTTAGATATAATATCTAGATATATTTTTTTACAAATGGATTAAAAGCCCTGAATATTCAGTTTTTTATAGATCTAAAACAATGTTTATTTTAGCTTTTTTATATATTTTTAGATTTTACAAAATGATTTTTGAACTAAAAACACAGAAAAAATTGATCAAAAAATTACAATTATTGATTTAAAAGGGGGAAAATCAGGAAATTTAATATACATCTATACTCTTCATTTTAATTTGATCCTAAAACAGAAAGTCGGCACTCATGATTTACTTTCCCATGATGCGGCGGGCCAGATTTGGCCCCCGGGCCGCCACTTTGACACATGTGCTCTAGAAGGTACATTAAAATTAAATATAATGTAAACATGGCCTTTTAAAAAAATAATATAAATATAAATAAGTATCAAGCATTAATTAACGAAATAAGTACAAATGACTCAAATGCCAACAACGGAAGCTAATGACTTAAATAAGGGCCATGTGAGAGTTAAAAAAAATGGGTGACCTCATTTGTCATTGAAAAACTCAGATGACATTGTGTTTTATTCTGTATCTAATAGGGCAGTAGAGGAGTACTTCCTGCCAAGAATGATCCAGCAGGTCTCAGGGCAGGTAAGTAGATATGAAGCTACCACTACGGGTTTTGTATTTTTAATATACTGCCAAAATGTATAACTTTGCTCATCAGGAAATAGTCCCATTTGGAGACTGTGTGCTTTCCACCAAGGATACTTGTATTGGTACAGAGATGTGTGAAGAGTTATGGTGCCCTTCTAGGTAAAGTAGATACCACATATTTTTCTACATATCATGTGTGGCTTTGAAACACCAATAGGTTTTGAATAATCACTCTTTCATTTAGCCCTCACAGTCAGATGAGTCTTGATGGGGTTGAAATCTTTACAAATTCTTCTGCAAGCCATTATGAGCTCTGCAAAGCAGACCAAAGACTCAACTTGATCAAGTCAGCCACTTCAAAGGTAGATAAACTGTGAACCATTTCCACACAAAAAGAAGAAACACCAAGATTTTTTATCATTTATTTACATCTGCATAGGATCATTGTATTTTAACATAGAAGCCATCTGCATGATTTTCTCTTCTCAAATCACCTTTTCCCATTCGAACAATCAGAACGAGAAAAGAACAAGACCCACAAAAGTGGCTCGCTACATCCTAGCCATATGACGTACATTACAGTAGTTCTAGCCACAGAGGGGACTGACCAGTAAAGGAACTTTGTTTTTATAAATCAACTATTGACCCTGCAATTCCTGCAGTTCCATGCATATTCGTTTCCAAAAAGGACTCCAAACACAGCACGTGTTCTAATCTAAACAATTTATTGTCTAAGACAGAGAAGTCACAAAACAGCGCGCTGGAGCAAATTCTATCCGATCCTCGTCCTCGCAAAGATTTGATAGATTGCCGAAGTCTCTCTCTCCTGCAAATGCCATTATACAACTTGAGGACAAAGGAAAGGCTCATCCTCCCCCGTCCTGTCAGCGGTCCATCATCTCATGTCCATCGTCCCTGGGCATGGGAGACTCGGACCGCAACCGTGCCTTCCTGCGAGAAGATAAGGGAGTGTCCTGCCTCCTGCTTGTAGTCATTTCGCTGGCAGTGTCATCCTGTGTTTGTGTTATCACCGCATTTTTATGGCTTCTTTCTCCCCGATTCCCTGCTTGGGAAACCAGACGCAGCTCGTCTGAAATTTAACAACAGGGCCTGGAAAATGAGTTTTTGTGTCAGAAATATATCTGTTTTGCAGAATAAATATATTTTAATTTAGGCCGCAGTAAATAGATACAGACGCTCCCCTACTTACGAACGAGTTAGGTTCCGAGCGATTGTTCATAAGTTGAATTAGTTTGTAAGTTGATTCAGTGCTATATTTGGTATTATAATTTATGTTTAAGGCCTATATAAGTATATTGAAGGTTTATATAAGTGAATTTGTATGTTTAAGGCTTGTATAAGTAACACGCATTGGTTTGTACTGAAAAAACATTTAAGAAAATTGAGAGAATATGTACAGTACTGTATAGAGAGAGAGAGAGATTTATGTATTAGAAACTGGCCAAAAGAAGCGATCTAACGACGATTGCACAGTTTTCTTCTTTTTTTCATCATAAATGATGCGGTAGCACTGTATGGCATCATTAAATTGATTTGCAAACTTTGTGCAACGTTCAATATTTGGGTCCTGCTGCTCTCGGTCTTTCTGTTTATAAATGGTACTGACGGTCGAACGATTCAAGTTGTATGACCGTGCAACGCTCACCACTCTCACGCGCATCAAGCTTCGTTATTATTGCCACTCGTTTCAAATGAAATGGCTTGCCTCTTCCTTGCAACTCCCTCAATAGAAGCATTTCACTTTTCACCAACCATATTAAATAATGCTGCACGAGATATTTCATGATAAAAATGAAAAAGGTTACGATACGTCACGCACTTGCGCAACTTACGCAACAAAATCGAACTTACGAACATTTTTCGACATAAACGCAATTTGCAGACATGTTCGTATGTACCGTTGTTCGTAAGTCGTATGTTCGTAAGTAGGGGAGCGTCTGTATATTAAATTTTTTGCCGCAGAAATAAATAATTTAAATTTTTTACAATACATTTCTAAATCATTTTTTTTTATATTTTGAAAATTTACAAAAATAAATCGGTGTGTAACTTGCTAAGTTTCAAGGAAATTTATCACATTTGGCTGCCTTTATAATTGAGTTCTGACATTGAGGGGCGCACCGTCTAGAACTTGCTCCGGGGCGCAAAATTCCTCGTTACACCACTGTAAAGAATTAATCAAAATATATTTCAATAATTGGGTGAAAATTATATTAGCACTTGGTGTGTTATTATTTTTTAATGGAGAAATTAGATTTAAACCCCCAAAATTAAATTTTGATGACCCTTGGGACTAAAACCCTGAAGTTCCCATCCGAAATACAGAATAAAATTGTGTTTTCCCTGACCCTAAAAAGCCAACCATTGACAGCCTGAATGATTATACGCCTGTTGCACTTACGCCTGTGATCATAAAGTGCTTTGAAAAGTTGGTTGCCCGCCATATCAGGGATATGAGGACGCCCTCGCCGTAGCTCTACACACAGCCCCGAGCCACCTGGAGCACCATGGGAACTACATGAGGATGCTTTACATTGACTATAGCTCAGCCTTCAACACTATAATACCGGACATTCTGGATGACAAACTCTCCTACCTTGGACTATTCTCTTCCATCTGCTACTGGATTAAGAACTTCTTACCCAACCGTCCACAAACTATTAGACTTGGTCCCCACCTCTCTTCCTCCATTACACTGAGCACTGGCTCCCCTCAAGGCTGCGTACTGAGTCCTCTTCTGTACTCCCTGTACACATACGACTGTACACCGACCCAGCAGTCTAACTCCATCATCAAATTTGCCGATGACACCACTGTGGTTGGACTCATCTGAGGGGGGATGAGATGAGTCTGCTTACATAGATGAGGTCAACAAACTGCCTTCGTGGTGTTTGGCGAACAATCTCACACTAAACACCACGGAAACTAAAGAAATAATCCTGGAGTTTCGCAAACGCAGCACAGATCTGGCCCCACTCATAAATGGAGTATGCGTAGACAGGGTCCAGTCCCTCAAATTCCTGAGGATCCATGTCACGGTCAAGCTCCCCTGGTCTACCAACACCACGGTAGTGGTGAAGAAGGCCCAGAAATGACTCCATTTCCTGAGAGTACTCGGGAGGAACAACTTGGACACTAAGCTTATGGTAACCTTCTATAGAGCCACTGTGGAGAGCATCCTGCCATACTGCATTACAGTGCGGTACGCTGGAAGCACGGCAGCTGACAGAAAGGCCATGCAGAGAGTGATCAACACTGCCCAGAAGATCATCGGCTGCGCTCTGCCCTCACTGGATGACATTGCCAGCCCTCGCTACCTCAGCAGAGCCAGGAACATTGTCAGGGACCAATACCACCCTGGTCACAACCTGCTCCACCTGCTGCCCTCTGGCAGAAGGTACAGGTCTCACAAAGCACGGTCAAATAGTCTTAAGGACAGTTTTCTCCCACAGCCATCAGGACTCTGAACTTGCGTTAGCACGACACACAATCCCTTCTGTGCAATAACTTCGGGATGCGCAATAACAATGTGCAATATCTTAGATTGTGCAATATTTTAGAATTTACCTAGCCGGGGTGTGACTTTTTATACTTTTATATTACTATTTGTTTTTTTACTGGGAAAACGCACTGTGTGGAGCACCACCACCAATTTCATTATACGCAGCTGTGTATGATGACAATAAAGGCTTTTGATTTGATTTCCATTCTGCAGTCTGACAACAAACCCATCTCCCTTGTCGCTTTCCGACCCATATTAGTCACTTACTTAATAGTTTAAACAACAATTATATTCTAAATTTACCGAAATTGATCTCAATACTTCGTGATTCACCCAATATCTCTGAATACACCAAAACCACAAGTCCCCGACTCTGTCTTAGCGGAGTCCCCGACTCTGTCTTAGCGGAGTCCCCGACTCTGTCTTAGCGGAGTCCCCGACTCTGTCTTAGCGGAGTCCCCGACTCTGTCTTAGCGGAGTCCCCGACTCTGTCTTAGCGGAGTCCCCGACTCTGTCTTAGCGGAGTCCCCGACTCTGTCTTAGCAGAGTCCCCGACTCTATTCTCTTAGCGGAGTCCCCGACTCTATTCTCTTAGCGGAGTCCCCGACTCTATTCTCTTAGCGGAGTCCCCGACTCTATTCTCTTAGCGGAGTCCCCGACTCTATTCTCTTAGCGGAGTCCCCGACTCTATTCTCTTAGCGGAGTCCCCGACTCTATTCTCTTAGCGGAGTCCCCGACTCTATTCTCTTAGCGGAGTCCCCGACTCTATTCTCTTAGCGGAGTCCCCGACTCTATTCTCTTAGCGGAGTCCCCGACTCTATTCTCTTAGCGGAGTCCCCGACTCTATTCTCTTAGCGGAGTCCCCGACTCTATTCTCTTAGCGGAGTCCCCGACTCTATTCTCTTAGCGGAGTCCCCGACTCTATTCTCTTAGCGGAGTCCCCGACTCTATTCTCTTAGCGGAGTCCCCGACTCTATTCTCTTAGCGGAGTCCCCGACTCTATTCTCTTAGCGGAGTCCCCGACTCTATTCTCTTAGCGGAGTCCCCGACTCTATTCTCTTAGCGGAGTCCCCGACTCTATTCTCTTAGCGGAGTCCCCGACTCTATTCTCTTAGCGGAGTCCCCGACTCTATTCTCTTAGCGGAGTCCCCGACTCTATTCTCTTAGCGGAGTCCCTGACTCTATTCTCTTAGCGGAGTCCCTGACTCTATTCTCTTAGCGGAGTCCCTGACTCTATTCTCTTAGCGGAGTCCCTGACTCTATTCTCTTAGCGGAGTCCCTGACTCTATTCTCTTAGCGGAGTCCCTGACTCTATTCTCTTAGCGGAGTCCCTGACTCTATTCTCTTAGCGGAGTCCCTGACTCTATTCTCTTAGCGGAGTCCCTGACTCTATTCTCTTAGCGGAGTCCCTGACTCTATTCTCTTAGCGGAGTCCCTGACTCTATTCTCTTAGCGGAGTCCCTGACTCTATTCTCTTAGCGGAGTCCCTGACTCTATTCTCTTAGCGGAGTCCCTGACTCTATTCTCTTAGCGGAGTCCCTGACTCTATTCTCTTAGCGGAGTCCCTGACTCTATTAACACACCATGACTACAAGTCACTGACTCTATTAAGACACCATGACTACAAGTCACTGACTCTATTAAGACACCTAGACTACAAGTCACTGACTTATTCTTAGCGGAGTCCCTGACTATTAACACACCCTGACTCTATTAGCGGCGAGGGAACGTCCGTTGGGTTGACCCTTTCAATGGAGGAATGGAGGATGCTGTCGACAGTCTTTATTTTGCCTTTCGTCGTGCTCTGTCGCCGCTCTGGCAATTGTTGGCTTGTTGGGATCCTGGGTTTTGGCACCAAAGTATGTTAGGTCTGTAAAACAGCTTCAGGAGCAGGTTAAGAAAGAGTGAGATCAATTTAAAGGAAATAAGTTTATTACCAGACTGCAGGATGGGGAGAGGGCTTGGACAGTTGTGAACCGCTCACAGTCCGTTGTCCTTGCAACTCTCTCCGAATGAACAGTGGGTGAGTCTTTATATAGGAAATTAGGGTATAGTATAGTTTCTATGACAACGACCAAACTTTGGGTAGTCTGATTAATCAGTGTCAAGTGTCATGACAACGACCAAACTTTGGGCAAAGTCTGATTAATCAGAGTCAAATTTCTATGAAAACGATGTTTCTATACTTACAAAAACTGATACAATATGAACAAGCAATTGCCAAGCGACTTTGTCATCTTATCTTACCATCTTATCTTACAGTAGCACCACCAATTTCGTTATACGCAGCTGTGTATGATGACAATAAAGGCTTTTGATTTTATTTTATTTTTGATGTTCAACCTCAGTCTCAGTCTGCAGAAGGTCCCCACCTTGTGGAAGAGTTCATGTGTCTGGTACCAGTTTTATCTAGCTCTACAATGTCTTTTTCTGTGTCTGTATCTGTTCTTGCTACTGCAACCAAGATGGCAGCCGGGGGAAGTAGCTCCGTCCGCTCTTACTCGTTTCTTTGTCTTAACAGCTTTTCTGTCTTTTTTTAAAATAAATTTTAATATTTCTTAATATTTTCCTTTATACTTTACTTTGTACTTTATACCTTTTAATTTAATGTTTTCATGACCTTTACGTCTTGACTACACCATCCGCGTGTGAGGCAGTCATTGTTCTATTAGCTTAGTTTCTTTATGCTAGTCCTGGGCATTTTTTGGAACCATTCAGGCCAGTAAGGCTACTGGTCCTGATGATCAGCTCCAGACTACTGAGGGACTGTGCGTATCAGCTTGGAAGAGTGATTCAACCTCAGCCTCCGTCTGCAGAAGGTCCTCACCTTGTGTGGGCTTCCTGTGTGTGGTTCCAGCTTTATCTAGGTCTACAATGTGTTTTCCTGTGTCTGTGCTTGCTAATGCTACAAACAGAATTTCCCAAATACCGGATGAATAAAGCTTAATCTATTCTGATCTAATTTAATTATAGCCGGTCATCAAGTCAAATAACTCAAACTCACGGTGTTATAATATTGAAAGAAAAAAATGACCAAACATCAACAAACTAAATTTTTTGACTACCAATAAAATAGCTATACGACTGCTCAGCTCTTATGCATTTATTTTACCATGATCTTTGTTTTTGACTTAATTCTCAGAGTGGAGGCATCTACCTATATGCAAATCAGAAGGGGTGTGATGGAGACCGGCTGTATTATGATGGATGTGCCATGGTAGCTATAAATGGGGACCTTGTGGCACATGGATCACAGTTTTCCTTGAATGATGTCGTAAGTATGAAAATTAAAGTCACTACTTTTCACTGGGGTGAGAACTGATATTGAATTGAATACCTTTATTGTCATACAAGTACAACGAGATTTAAAGCTTCTCCATGAAGTGCACACAAGTAGTCTTAAAAACATTTCTATACAATAAAAATTAAGTGAGGTAAGAGACGTGACTAACGTGATTAGCAACACGTGAGATAGCTATTAGTTATTAGTCTGTTATTGCAAGTATCAAAGTGCAAGATAAAAATTAGCAGTGGTAAGAATGAAGTAAAAGTCTGAGAACATTCCTTATTATGATGTATCTGGCAATTTTATGACATTTTATGTATAGTACAATGCCACTACTTAATTGAGTCTAGATTAGGTCCTTGGTACAAAACTTGAGTTGAGTATGGTGACGGCTCTTGGGAAGAAACTGTCCCTGAGTCTGTTTATTTTGGCTGGAATTGTCCTGTTGCGCAGCACGTTGAAGAGGTGGAATCCATGATGCACATTGTCTCTTGTGATGGTCTTTGCCCTTTGATCTTGCTTAAAACGGGAAACGTTCCTGTCACTGCTCGCTCGGGGCACGGCCATCTTATTGAGGTTGGGGCGCAGCCATCTTAGTGAGGTCGGGCGCAGCCATCTTAGTGAGGTCGGGCGCAGCCATCTTAGTGAGGTCGGGCGCAGCCATCTTAGTGAGGTCGGGGCGCAGCCATCTTAGTAAAGTCAGGGCACAGCCATCTTAGTAAAGTCAGGGCACAGCCATCTTAGTGAGGTCGGGGTGCAGCCATCTTAGTGAGGTCGGGGTGCTGCCGTCTTCATTTTTTTCGCCAGACGCGAGTAGTCTTGATTTTTAAATAAAACCAAATTCCACCTTGATATTTTTTTTCGTTTTATTTCATGTTCGAACGTGACAACTATTGGAGTAATATGAACGAACCTTTGAAAGAATTCATATATTTTGACATTAGAAGCAATATGGCTGCCACAAAATCTTAAAAGAAAATTGACATTTCTGAAAGCATCAGGTTCTCATCAAGATAGACTTATTTTTCAAACTGAATAATTTGATGTTTTGCATTTACAAAGACAGGCACATTAACGTCCTTATGATATAATAATAATAATAATAATAATAATAATAATCGGACATAGGCCCTGTCGTCATTATCACAACACAAAAGCCTACTTGTCATCACACGCAGAAACTGCGTGTGACGAAATTGATGGTGCTTCTCCATAAGCTACGTTTAATCGGCAAAAGACCTAATAAGTGTAAGTTACGGACTTGTAATTTGTCATTCCGCTGTTGAGGATACAGGTCGCTTACCTCTCGCTTACCTCTCACTGTCTTCCACTTACCTTTCCTCAGTCAGCTAGTAGGAGGCAGATCACCAACCAAACATCTGTTCATATACCGCAGAGGGGAATGTGTGTTATGTTAGCGCGAGTTTAGATTTCTGATGGATGTGGGGAAAAAACTGTCCTTAAGCCTATTTGTCCGTGCTTTGTGGGACCTATAGCGTCTGCCAGAGGGCAGCAGCTGGAACAGATTGTGACCAGGGTGGTAAGGGTCCCCTATGATGTTCTTGGCTCTGCTGAGGTAACGAGGGCTGGCAATGTCTTCAAGTGAGGGCAGAGAGCAGCCGACAATCCTCTGGGCACTGTTAATCACTTTCTGCATGGCCTTTTTGTCTGCCGCCGTGCTTCCAGCGTACCACACTGTGATGCCGTACGCCAGGATGCTCTCTACAGTGGTTCTATAGAAGGTTCTCAGAAGATTGGTGCCCAAGTTGTTCTTCCTAAGTACCCTGAGGAAATGGAGTCGTGTCTGAGCCTTCTTCACCACTGCCGTGGTGTTTGTAGACCATGAGAGCTTGTCCGTGACGTGGACCCCCAGGAATTTAAAGGACTGGACCCTGTCTACACATACTCCATTTATGAGGAGTGGGGCCAGATCTGTGCCGTGTTTGCGAAAGTCCAGGATGATTTCTTTAGTTTTCGTGGTGTTCAGTGTGAGATTGTTCACCGAGCACCACGAAGACAAATTGTTGACCTCATCTCTGTAAGCCGACTCATCCCCTCCTGAGATGAGTCCGACCACAGTGGTGTCGTCAGCGAATTTGATGATGGTGTTAGACTGGTGGGTGGGTGTACAGTCGTAGGTGTACAGGGAGTACAGAAGAGGACTCAGTACACAGCCTTGAGGGGAGCCAGTGCTTAGTGTAATGGAGGAAGAGAGGTGGGGACCAAGTCTAACAGTCTGTGGTCGGTTGGTCAAGAAGTCCTTTATCCAGCAGCAGATTGAAGAGGATAGTCCAAGGTGGGAGAGTTTGTCAGTCAGAATGTCCGGTTTTATGGTATTGAAGGCTAAGCTATAGTCAATGAAGAGCATCCTCACGTAGTTCCCAGGGTGTTCCAGGTGGCTCAGTGCTGTATGAAGAGCAATGGCAATAGCATCATCAGTGGACCTGTTTGCTCTATAAGCAAACTGGTGAGGGTCAATTGAGGGAGAGATTGTATTCCTGATATGGCGGGCTACCAACCTTTCAAAGCACTTCATGATCACAGGCGTGAGGGCAACAGGCCTATTGACCCTAATGTGCTTTTGATTCACACAGTATCTCAGAAATACCACTTGTAATGATTTTTCTTAAAATTTCCCTTCAAGGTAACACATTTGTACTCCCTCTTAAAACCATGAATATGGGGGTGAAAATTGGGAATCGGGACGGCTCATACGCAAGAAATTGTAAAATTAAAAAATGTCAAGGCAACTTTCAGGGTGCGCCTTATATGCGAGTAAATACGGTAATTCATGTTCTATGACAAATACAAATACATTTGGAGAAGTCCTTTGGCTCGATCTTTACCCAAATCCACCTCTCTGCATGTCTGGTCTGAAAAGGGAAGAACAAAATCATTCTCGTCCAATTCACTTTCATAATTAGCATAATTATAGACATCAATAGTCTCACCAGTAGGCTGTCTAATAAGTGGATACAATTCTTGTAATTTGGAATTTGTTAGGGCAATTGCAGTTGCTATAAATTGGTTTAGCAAAGATTATAAGCAGGGGATAAGACATTCATACAATGTCAAAGTATTATCCTATCCATATTTTTATTTGGAGCAACCCAAAGAAAAATAGACTCCTGCCGCAATTTGGCCAACCAGCCCATACTCATTTGGTACGTTTCTAGGGATGCAAATTGCATCAATGTAAGTCGGATCGCCATCCCTTGATGAGGCTAAACGGCGTCAAGAGAGGCCAGCCGCCGCACTGAAATTCTCAGCCGCCAATTGTATCTCCTCGACTGTAGATGGAAAAGCAGATACTGGTAAGCAGAGTGAAACCAAAGCACATAGTCCTGTTTCTTTTTGACAGGAGTTATATAATTCATTCGCACCACATCACCATAAGTCAAAACGTGGAATCAGTGGCGCAGTTTGTCTTTGAACATGGGCACACCATGTCTCATTTACCGCCCCCAGATTCAGACCATGCCCTGTACCGTTCAAACAGGTAAAGTTAGCAAAGGCACTATCGGTTGAAAAAGTTTGCTTGTTGTTCACTGCTTTCGTAACAGTATAGACACCATTTCATTTTTTTTTCACAAGCAGGACAGGTTTTTTTCTTTTGTAAATACCCTATTTTCCAATTAATGGGGATTGAATTGAAGTAGTCTTATATGTGGGAAGAAAATCATTGTTTGAATGTTCATTCTTCTAAGAATGTCATCTTGAATTTCTGTTTGGAAACCACGTTCAGTAGGTGTTGTTATATCCGATTGTATTTTTCCCCGAGCTTTACTCGTCTAGCCATTCGTTTTAATCTTTTGCAAGAAGGTTGAGTCTCAATTGAAACACTCCCACCTTTTTTATATGGAGACAATAAATTCATTATAAAAGAGTTCCCCTATGGTAAATGGCATTACTTCCTGAACAATCAATATTGGAGTGGTTATCTCGTTCATTTCCTTTTATTTAGTCAAAAGGTTTTTCTCACCTGTCTGCTCAAACCTTCTTACAGTGCGAAAGGTGGATCCCCATCCCCCTCGGCTATTTTCATGTCTGCTGGTTGGTCAACAACACTTGGTATGGACATTCCCACTTTGGTTCGTGCCAGTGCTTCTTTTTGCTGCAACTGAGCACCCAGGCTCCTGTCACGGCACCACTGTTGGTCCACTCCGTTTCCTGTTGAGAAGCACAATCTCCCTCTGGTTCGATGTCAAGATTTTTCTCAGTCAGCCAGATTAGCCTTGTCATCCAGTTCCCATTGTGTAGTGAATAATGGCAATCTGTATGGTCAACCAAATAGGGTTTCATACGGTGTTGTCCGGTTGAACTTGTTATGTTAATGTGTAATTATACCAAATCAACGCATGTAGTCCATGGTCTTTTTGTTTCTTCAGTCTATCTTTCATAGTACCACAAGCAGAAGAGCCCGGCATTCAGGGCCTTGAGTAAGGCTTGGGAGTAGTGCTGTTTCGCGTGTGTGTGGGGTCCAAGTAGGTGCTATTGGAACCCTGCCCCTAACTCATAGGCGTCACGGACGGAAATTTCCGCTAGGCCGTGCAAAATACTATTCTAGTGACTACACTAAATAAACCAATTGACTAACAAAAAGCATAAGAATACATTCCATACTCCACAAAAATCACCTGTTAACTCCTTATTTCTTAATGTTCCATGCGTGTTCATTCCCATATAAGAACTTTAGCAAAACCCACTTGTTCTCAGTCATCATGTACCACTCACCCTGTTCCTGAGTAAGTTCTGTGGCCGCTGCCACCCCTGTTTGCCTATATAGATGCATGTCCTATTGACTGTCCAACTTTCCCCTTTAACTGATTCAAATGCTTCAAATCACCGTCTCTATCATAATAAAGTGTGAGATGGAAGGGGTCAATTGGAGGGGTGTATGAGGTTAGGGAGTCGATCCAGGGCTCCCACCGCAGAAAAGCAGATTAGACGCCGCCTCCCTCTTTGGTCTCAGGATGGTGTCGGACCCAATAAATGTCAGCCGTTGCCTCGAGCTGTTCTCGTGAAGGCATGTTCCATCCTATGGAAAATCTTAATCCACAGTTTATCACTGGCCCGTCTGGAAAGCAAATAATCAGTCCGTCTTGATTGCAGAGGGTGGTCGCTCTCAATTTAATGAGTAAATCTCTACCCAGAAAATTCACTTGGGCTCCTCGGTTGAGCGTCTGTCCTGCAATTTCAGTCTTTAATGGCATATACATCGGCAGAGTCATGGGCACCCCTGTAAAGCCTATTAAGGTGTTCGTCTTCCCTGATTTTTTAGATGCGTGAAGTGGTTGACACAGAGGAATATGTGGCACTTGTGTCTACCACCTTGTTTGTGAATGTCCATTTTGTCCACCTTCACCGGGATAAGAGGTTCTGCCTTACCTCTATCCCTAGACCCAGGGCACCCCTATTGGTAATCAGTCCAATTCTTGTCAGAGTAGAACTGGCCAGATGAGTGCTGTTGTTGTTGCCAGGGTGCCGGGCTACGTCCTCCCCTGCCACGTGGCTGCCCGTAGCTTCCTCTCTGAGGCGGAACCCCTTGGCCATCCACTGTCAGTTGCTGCTTATGTTACTGGAGGAATCGTACATTGTCGATCCAGTGTCCATATTGAACACAATTGAAACATGCTTGGTCTGGTGACGGTTGACGGGCGGTTCCCCTGTCCCCATCGGAGGAACCGCTTCCACGACTCCTGCCTCGACCCCTCCTTTTTGCTTGTGCCATCCACATCTGGCTATCTGTTTCACCCCTTTTGTTTTTATTTCCTTCCTGTTTTATGTCTGATGCTATTTTTGGGCCTGTGCCAATTTTAACTTCAGGAGTTGTTTCTTCATATCTTTCAACTCATCCGACGACTTGTGGTGTCTGTCAATAAAGAGTTGTTAATAATGAGTTTCAAGACGAGTAAAATAACCATCCCCTTCCTCTAATAGGTCAAGGTCATCTTTTAGTTTTTCAAACTTGCTCTGGCAGCGTCTCTAATAATGCAATGCGACAAATCACCCTCTCTGCCTAGTCGCGGGAGGGGTGAAACCCTTTTTTCTCTGTCCAAATACTTGTGCATTGGTCGAGGTGAGAACTGGGATCCATAAGAGGTGTGAAATCATGGAGTTTTGGCACCGTTGGTGTGGAGGATGGGAACATGTTGCGGATGACAGTCAACACTGGAGTGGCAAAAGGAGCTAACAGAATTTCAGATTCAACATTATTTAAACCAGAACGAGACAGAATTTCATCAGATTGGTAGACCGAAATACAACATGCACGGATAAGCCTCACTACGGCAGGCTCATGCTGTCTGTCAGTTTCTTTAGCGCCTGGATCCACATTTCTCCACCAGCCGCCAATCCTGTCAGCCCATTCTGTAAAAATCCAAGATCTTTTAAGGTCATTTCTTGGTAGAATAACCCACCTTGCTGACTTGGGATCATAGGGTAGTTTCCCAGAGTTGTAGTGTATCTCGTCGGGCTCTTAATTCTAACTCCAGTCGGGGATCTAGTTTGAATTTGGTGCCACCCAACAATTGACCTTCTATCTCCATCCACAAATCCTCCAATGATTTTTGATAGTCTCCAGGATGCTTATCACATTCATAATGTCGACAGTCTCCTGACCAAATCACACTCCACTGTTATAGTGGCTCACTCATATCTATATTAATCCAAAAAATACAAGCAAGTACACATCATAATTTTTGGACAATCTCCAATTATTCTAGTCCGGCTCAACGTCAGTTACGACGAGACTAGTGGGTTCCTTGTTACCCCATCTTTCCAGGTCCAATGTTACCCGGGGTCAGGAACTATATTACCCTGACGTATTAAATAGAACAAAACCACTACCAAATGACAATTGTACGAGAAGTCTTCCCTCCTAAAATTATGGCGGAATTTTGTGAATTCATCAAACATGCTTCTGCTCACCTTTTCCTGTCGGTGCACCTGGGAGACCACCATCCTACTGAATCCTTGTCCTCTCCTCTCGCCTTCTAACAGACGTCCTTGTGGATCACGTTGGGGTCGCCATCTATTGGAACCCTGCGGTACTCTGATGATTCGGCTAAAGACGTTTCGCTGACGGACGTTTGACAGACGGACAGGTCGCCGAATGAACGTTCCGCCGAACGGAGCTTTCGCCGAAACGGGATTCGCGCGCTCGCCCCCCCCCCCCGAATCGTGCGTGTACAAGTTTTTCAACCTCAGCCCACGGGCCATATACGGCCCGTTAGGATTTTTAATCCGGCCCGCCGCCGGCGTTGTCCAAATTATAGTAAAAATCAATGATTCATTTCCCTTTGCCGCTCATCACTCTCAATTTATTAGTCTACCGTCAATGGCAGCCTGGGAATAAGCACTCATGGGCGGGCAGATGTAGCAGAACCGAGCCGTGAAATGGCAGCAATCAGGTCAAATCCATCCTAAAACAGCATTTAATGATCAAATACAAATACTGGAGCTCTTTGGACATTAGAACCGAGCCCAGGGAAGTGAATTCCTCAGTAAAATGTCGCGATGATGTCGTGATAAGGCAAAAAAAACGTCTATATACGTCCATTCGCCAAACGGGTCAAAATGCTCTCAAATTCGGTCAAATTTAGCAGAAAACAGCGTTTAATGATTAAATACAAATACTAGTATTTGTATATACAATACTAGTATTGTTTTTTATACTAGTATTTTATTTAAAAGAAGACAAAGGAAATTCACATATTCTTCGTCGTCTTCCTTCTTTTTTTTGGTTGGTATTCCCATAGGTATCGTGTATACAGACTAGATTCCCGATGCGCGTTGTGAGGCAACGGAGCTAGACATCGTCGCTTGTCGGCCATTTTAAGAACAGGGCCATTCGCCAAACGGCTCAAAATGCTCTCAAATTCGGTCAAATCCAGCCGAAAACAGCGTTTAATGATTAAATACAAATACTAGTATTTGTATATACAAATACTAGTATTTGTATATACAATACTAGTATTTGTATTTAATCATTAAACGCATTTTGAGCCGTCAGAGTGATGAGCGGCAAAGGGAAATGAATCATTGATTTTTACTATAATTTGGACAACGCCGGCGGCGGGGGCCGTATATGGCCCGCGGGCCGAGGTTGAAAAACTTGTACACACACGATCCGGGGGCGGGGCGAGCGCGCGAATCCCGTTTCGGCTAAACCTCCGTTCGGCCGAATGAACGTTCGTCGGAACGTCCATTCGGCGACCTGTCCGTCTGTCAAACGTCCGTCGGCGAAACGTCTTTAGGCGAATCATCCGGTCACGAACCCTGCATTTAAAATCACCTTTTAACTCCTTATTTCTTAAGGTTCCATGCGTGTTCATTTCTATATAAGATCTCCAGCAAGGCCCACTTGTTCTCAGTCAACAGAATTTATTAGCCTGATAGAGGAGTCACAAAACGGCGAGCTGGAGCAAATTCTATCCGATCCTTGTCCTAGCACAGATTTGATAGAATGCCGAAGTCTTTCTCTCCTGCATGCGCCGTTATACAACTTGAGGACAAAGGAAAGGCTCATTTTCCCCGTCCTGTCAGCCGTCCATCTCATCACCATCGTCCCAGGGCATGGGAGACGGGCCCCAGCCGTGCCTTCCCCCGAGAAGATAAGGGAGTGTCCTGCCTCCTGCTTGTAGTCATTTCCCTGGCAGGGCCATCTTGTGTTTGTGTTATCGCCGCATTTGTATGGCCTCTTTCTGCCTGATTCCCTGCTTGGGAAAACAGACACAGCTCTTCTGGAAGTTAACTTTAATGTTTATTTCCATTTGCCTGTTACTTCTGCATGATAAATGTTACTTTCCTTCAGTGCGTAAGACACCAATCAATACTGTTCAAATTTCCCAACGTGCGCACAGCGGCCACGTGCACTTTCTCCGTTGCTTAGGCCGAATGTTTTAATGGGAAGCGCACTTCCTTTTCACTGCACACTAACATTAGTAATTCTGCGCACCATGTGTTGTACGGCTGGTGGCAATCGGTTTGGGTGAAACAGGGATGTGGCTTTTCGAAGTAGTTGAGATCCAACCGACGTTTTTGTTGCTTGTTTTTTTCTTTGTATGCTTGGTATGCCAATGAATAGTTTGAGTGTGGGGTAAAAGATGCCGCTAAGTTTTGCCCCAATCAATTCGTCCTTCCTCTTCACTGCACGCTGACCTTATTTTTTTCTGAAAACAGCGTTCTCGGGAAATAAACTGTTTGAAGTGTCATTGATTGTCGAATTGTGGCTCCTCTAAAAAAAACTAAACTGTGAAACGTGTCAAGGACCTTCTGACCGGCCAGATTCAAAACCCTGCCAATTTTTGTTGAAATCCGTCAGATGGTTTAGTCGCAATCGGAGCGTATTGTTTTTTTTTTTTATATTTTATCAGTTTTCTCCGCTGTTAAGAGACCCATGATGTTGAAACTCTGGATTAACACCCTGACGGCAGATTGCGAACGTGTCAAATTTGCTGTGAATCGGACCATTTTCTTTTGGAAACTCAATTTTTTTGGCTTATCGATAGTTGTCGGAAAAAAAATGATATAAAACCTATTCTATGACATCCACAGACGTTCAAAGCATATCTGTAAATTTTCAGATACATTTGCCTTGCCATTTTAGAGTCCATAGGGAATGAACAGACACACATACAGACAGATACACACACGCACACACACAGACAAAGATGCATTTATTAAAGGGTAAACATTGAGCGGCTTGGCCCAAAAGTCCATGGAGGTCAAATTGGCAGTTTGGTCGTAGTTGAAATGTTTTTTTTTTTTTAAATTTTATCAATTTTCTTTGCTGTTAAGAGACCCATGTTTTTACAAACGTGTGTCGAATTTGGTGTGAAACAAGACATGTTTTTGAAAACCCAATTTTTTTTTCAATTATTGATTTTTGATACTTATCTGGGGTGCTTTGACACAAAACCTTGCCTCTGACTCTGCCAGACGCCTAAAGTATAATTGTGTGAATTTTCATGAAAATCGGTACAGCCGTTTCAGAGTCCATAGGGATCGAATAGATACACACAGACATACACACAAACACACACACACAGAAACACACACACGAACACACAGACAAGGCCTACCGATTGTGCATGGTAGGCGCAATGATTTCGTAACGAAATATGGAACTTATTGCCAATCACGTCAATTATTTTGTTAACAAATTGGGTGCCATTATCACTGCAAATGGTTTTTGGAATTCCATATCGTGACTGATATGCCGAGGACAAGTTAAGCATGCTCTGCAAAAAAAAACTTAAACAAATTAAATCCATAAATTGTGTAGTGGCACTGTACCAAGGCCACCATCATCCCCCGTCGAGACATGCGACTTCCCATGACTCAATATGGAAGCTCACCCAAGTAAGCTTATGTACAAATTTGGTTTTTTCGTCAGTGCTCCCAAAATCCCCATTTTGCAGAGCAGCTTATTTGTTCATCCAAGTCAAGTTTCAAATTTGGACTTTGCTGCATCTTCATTAAAATTTCATTTGATGAAATATTTCTTCCATAATTTGTCGCTGCCATCCCAAAATAGGGCTTATTGGCAATATCAGAAATTGATTCCAAATTCCCAAATCTTTTCCACCTTGATATCTGATTTATTTATTATATGTCGTTGGCCAGCCAATCAAAAATATGGTATGTTTCTCAATTCCCATATCTACCACCTCGATATCTGAATGATTGATAATATCTCAGTGGCCAGCCAATCAAAAACACAAGACGGACAACCATTTACGCACACACATAACCAGGGGTAATTTAGTGTTCAACCAGCCTAGCATTCATAATTTTGGTTTGTGGGAGGAAACTGGAGTACCCGGAGAAAACCCATGAATTCCCAAGGACACCATGGATACTCCACACTCTGGAAGGTCGGGATCCACCTGGCTTTCTTTAGTAGACCTTAGAACCGTGAGGCTGATGCGCTAACAACTAGTCAGTCCGTTTGGGTCGTTTACCTATACATCAGTGGCATGCACATTTTCATCACAAGTGGAGATTGCCATCCCCACTGGGGCTTCTTGGCAGCTCACCCCCTTTTGCTGTCCTATCAGCATGTACACATTTACCAATAGAAGTTTGTTTTTGAAGCCAAATTGCAGCCGTTGATCGCCACAGTCAGTCACCATGAGCGAATGCCATGCCAGTGGCTGTGTGAGGCTGTTTGCCAATAATGCAATAATATTGTCAATTTTCTAACCCCTTTTTCTCAAAGTAACTAATCCCACATTTTGTTTTTGTTTTTACATCCCGTATTTTGAACAAACCACCCATTCAAAAACAATATTAATAATCTCTCTCTCCAGTTTTATCATTAAGTAAGAAATAGATGAAAAACCCAGTGTAAGATCTGTTCACTCCTTCTAAGAGCCCTTCGGAATCAACAAATTGGTCAAAAATGGCTATCTTGCTCTGTTCCCAATTTCGAAGCTAAATAACCAATCTCTCACCAAACAGATTTTCTATCACCTGGAAAGACATTTTTTGTGTAGAATCCGAAAACAGCGAAAGTAACCGCAGAAGCTTGCATTTCCTTCAGATCGCGTTTTGCTCTCATTCTGAAATTTTCAACGGAAGCGCGCTCTTTGCCGCTAACTGAGCTTTAGACTCGCTCCAAAAAGCTGGACTTCTCCTCACACACACAGCTTATCTGTCATAAATTCCTTGTTTTGCTCTGTTTACAAATGCCTCCCCAGTGAGGTATCATGTTTGAAATGTCGTTTTTTTAGCCATGTGTATTGCATCTTAGAGAAGAGTACCATTAGTCCATAATAAGCTAAATTCCCATCTGGTCTCCAACCACATCCCACAATTTGCCGAGACCGCATAATCCAAAAAATGCTGCAAGCACAACTTTATCCCATAGTAAAAAACATTTTTTTCTGCACTTCCACAGACAATCTCTATTACATTCGTGCTGACGTCGTCCCCAATCAGACGATCAACCCATTGAATTAACATCCAGACACCTTAAAGAATTCACAACACCATTCTACTAGACGCCAAACAATCGATTGCTTGGACACCAGAGTGCTAAACATAATCTCTAACCCAACTCACACTACACAATGTGTCGGTTTATCTGCCGTAATGCCAATATAAATAATCGCCACAACTAAAAAATCATGACAATGCTTTTCCGTCATACATTTCACTCCTTCGTCGAGTAATTTTCTTATACTTTTCTCATAATGCACAGACTGAAGCACGATAAAAGAGAAACATCAACAATAATGATGGTGGGAACAGACTCCCGGCCCAGTTTGATTGCACAGCTGTGAGAACAGTGGGAGACATAAAGAACTCACACAGCCTCCTATGAATGTTTATTTAAGATCGTTTAACTGAGCTCATGCATTCGGAAACCTCTCATATGAATGATTCCCTCACATTTGGAAACCCTCACGAATGGACACATTCACTTGGACTCACGCGAGCTCACACATTCTCCTAGAAATGTTTAACATCCTCGTACAAATGTTTAACTGAGCTCAGACATTCATATGGTCTCACCAGAAATGTCTTGTACTCTTTTTGGTTAAGTCGTCAACCGTTGGAACCCAGGTGCTTAAATGCCGTGGCCACGGTCCTTCCCAGATGTCGACTCAGCGCCTGGATTCCTCCGTTATATTGACTCCCTGGCTCGAATGACCGATATGATAGGTTCACCAATCGACCTTCCCAAGAGAAAAGACAATCTTCTGGATTTTTCTTGCAAGAAGAATAAACCGGTGAGATCCAGTCCCCGCTCCGTTCTGGCCTCACAAGCCTTTTTTTGTTGTTTATTAACTTCAAGGACCCTAGTTACATTGAACGTCTCAACTCTCAGGGGAGGGGTGGGAAACAGAAGAGAGACGTCAATATAGTCAAAACAAAAGAAGGTCTGAAAGTCATGTGCAGCTCAAAGTAATTTGAATATTCTTTGTTCAGTTCACTCCAAGCAGTCCAAGGCGTTTTGGCTTCTCTTTGTTTAGTGTAACTAAGGTTCTCAGGGGCAAAGTATTTACTTTGTTGCAAGCAAACACATAATAAATAATATGAAACTAAGTTTAATAGTAAAGCAAAGTATATTCTACATTGCAAGCAAATATATAATACAGTGGTACCTCGAGATTCGAGCTTAATTCGTTCCGGGACTGAGCTCGTATGTTGATATTTTCGTAACTCGAGCGGACGTTTCCCATTGAAATGAATTAAAAAGTAATTAATTCGTTCCAACCCTCTGAAAAAACACCAAAATCAGGAAAATGTATTGGATTTTTTTTTATTTCTTCTAATTCGCCATCTATTAACAAAGTATCAAATAACTAGTGGTTTAATAATAATAATCGGACATAGGCCCTGTCGTCATCATCAACAACAAAAGCCTACTTGTCACCATACCCAGAAACCGCGCATGACGAAATTGGTAGTGCTTCTCCATAAGGTGCGTTTACTCGGCAAAAGACCTAAATAAGTGATAGTTACGGACTCGTAATTTGGCATTCTGCTGTTATGGATACGTCGCGTCACCCCCCGAGCGGGTCACTTACCTCTCACTGTCTTTCACTTACCTTCAGTCAGCCAGTAGGAGGCAGATCACCACCCAAACATCTTTTCATATTACCTCAGAAGGGAATGTGTGTTGTGTTACCGCAAATTTAGAGTTCTGATGGATGTGGGGAAAAACTGTCCTTAAGCCTATTTGTCCGTACTTTGTGGGACCTATAGCGTCTGCCAGAGGGCAGCAGCTGGAACAGATTGTGACCAGGGTGGTATGGGTCCCCTATGATATTCCAGGCTCTGCTGAGGTAACGAGGGCTGGCAATGTCTTTCAGTGAGGGCAGAGAGCAGCCGACGATCCTCTGGGCAGTGTTAATCACTTTCTCCATGGCCTTTTTTTCTGCCGCCGTGCTTCCAGCGTACCACACTGTGATGCAGTATGCCAGGATGCTCTCTACAGTGGTTCTATAGAAGGTTATCAGAAACTTGGTGTCCAAGTTGTTCTTCCTAAGTACCCTGAGGAAATGGAGTCGTTTCTGAGCCTTCACTACTACCGTGATGTTTGTAGACCATGAGAGCTTATCCGTGACGTGGACCCCCAGGAATTTAAAGGACTGGACCCTGTCTACACATACTCCATTTATGAGGAGTGGGGCCAGATCTGTGCTGCGTTTGCGAAAGTCCAGGATTATTTTTTTAGTTTTCTAAAAGTCTCTGTAGGCCGACTCATCCCCTCCTGAGATGAGTACGACCACAGTGGTGTCATCCGCAAATTTGATGATGGAGTTAGACTGGTGGGTGGGTGTACAGTCGTATGTGTACAGGGAGTACAGAAGAGGACTCAGTACACAGCCTTGAGGGGAGCCAGTGCTCAGTGTAATGGAGGAAGAGAGGTGGGGACCAAGTCTAACAGTTTGTGGTCGGTTGGTCAAGAAGTTCTTTATCCAGCAGCAGATGGAAGAAGATAGTCCAAGGTGGGAGAGTTTGTCAGTCAGAATGTCCGGTTTTATGGTGTTGAAGGCTGAGCTATAGTCAATGAAAAGCATCCTCACGTAATTCCCATGGTGTTCCAGGTGGTTCAGTGCTGTATGTAGAGCAATGGCGATAGCATCCTCAGTGGACCGGTTTGCTCTATAAGCAAACTGGTGAGGGTCAACTGAGGGAGGGATTGTATTCCTGACGGGTGACCAACTTTTCAAAGCACTTCATGATCATAGGCGTGAGTGCAACAGGCCTATAATCATTGCTGTCAATGGTTGGGTTTTTGGGGACAGGGATAATGGTGGCAGATTTCAGGCAGGATGGAATGATGGATTGTTGCAGGGAACAATTGAAAATTTTTGTGAAGACTCCAGCCACCTGGTCAGCACAGGCTTTGAGCACCTTCCCAGGTACTCCGTCTGGGCCAGCAGCAATGTTCCCTCTAAGCTGCGCGCGTGCGCAATTGCGCACTACTCTCGTATTCTCTGCGCAGCAGCAATCATATGGCGCGCAGTATTTTTTTTTTTACCCCTTTCCCCATGATGGCGCCGTTTAAGCGGCAGCCAGTGGCAGTAGCTCTGTCCACTCTTATGTTTTCGTGTTTTACAGCATGTTTTACATGAAAAATTAGAGGGAACATTGACATGCACCTGGTTGTGGCAGGTGTGATACTGGTGTGCCCATAGCGAGCAATGATAATGTCGTGACCGGATGATTCGCCTAAAGACGTTTTGCCGACAGACGTTTGACAGACAGACAGGTCGCCGAATGAACATTCGTTCAAACAGTGTTTAATGATTAAATACAAATACTAGTATTTGTTAGTTTAATGATTAAATACAAATACTAGTATTTGTATTTAATCATTAAACACTGTTTTCAGCTGGATTTGACCGAATTTGAGAGCATTTTGAGCCGTTTGGCGAATGGACGTATATGGACGTTTTTTTGCCTCCATCGCGAAAAATTAGAGGGAACATTGGCCAGCAGCCTTCCTGGTGTTCACAGACCGCATTACCAGTCTCACTTCCTGTTCCCGGAACTTCAGTGTATTGCTGCAGGGTGGTGGTGGGGGTGTTGAGACTGGGTCTGATTTGTCAGTTTCAAAGCAGGCAAAGAAACGGTTTAGTTCCTCCGCTAGTGAGGCATCTGCGTTAACAGACATTGTTATTGTAGTTGGTAATATGTCGTATTCCCTGCCACATCTTCTTTGGGTTATTTTCTGTGAAGTGCTCCTCAATTTTCTTAGTATATGCTGCCTTGGCCTTTTTAATGCCTCTTTTCAGCTCTGCTCTGGCAGCTCTATATTTTATCTTGTCCCTGTGCCTGTGTCTCATTGGTCATCCAGGGTTTTTGGTTAGGAAAAACCTGTATCCGTTTATTTATAGTGACGTTGTCAATGCAGTTTTTGATGTAGGAAAGTACAGTGTCCGTGCAGCCCTGGAGGTTGTCGTGTTCGAAAAGTTCCCAGTTGGTGCGGGAAAAACAGTCCTGCAGCTGAGAAAGAGCGTCCTCGGGCCAAGTTTTATCTTTATTTGTGGCCTTGTTAGCCTCCGGAGTGAAGTGTAAGCGGGGGTGAGAGATAGGCAGAGGTGATCTGATCCAGCTAGGTGAGGGAGGGAAGTGGCTTTATAAGCATGTTGTATGTTAGAATAGACATGGTAAAGGTATATATATCGCCGTTACTATGACGACCGTTAGCTCTCTAGGTAAATAATAGGGCCTACTTTTTGCACGGCAACACGCTCGTTTAAAAACAAACAAATTTAAATGAACTTGGATTACGATGCAGACACACTCAAAATAAGTTTAATCTAACTTTACACTAAACGTAATTCTAATTTTGTTTTACATTTTTATACCATTCTTCCGGCCAGGTTGACTGTTTGCCCCGCCTCCAACCTCACTTTTACTATCGATGGGCTGTTTGCTTTTGTATTCCCTTCAAATTATTCCGAAAATGTTTCACACAAATGTCCTCACAATAGGATAACGGACGACCACTTGCCAACGAGAAGTAATATATACTCCTCGTAATAGCGATTGCTCCGCCGTTCGTGCTGAGTGACGGGAAAAAAACACTGAAAAAAATGCAAGGCTTCACCCAGTGCTCGTTCTATTATACACGAAAGAGATGCGGCAAAAAAGACAGAGCGCTAAAATCCTAAATAGCCTCTCATGTCTTGGCCACCTGGCTTTCTCGTATCTCGAAATTTGTCTCGTATCTAGAGATAATTATCGTATCTCGAAATGCTCGTATGTCGGGGTGCTCGCATGTCGAGGTACCACTGTAATGTGAAACTAATAATCCTGACACCCTTCCTACGCACCGGGTGTTGTAAAATGTGAACAGGGAAAGTAGGGGGTAACAGATAATCTTTTGTGAGGTGTTGATCACCCTCTGCAGGTTGAAGGTGAGTTGCTCCTTCCTGAAAACTTTCAGGAAATGTAGCCTCTGCTCCGCCTTCTTGACCTGTACAGTGGTGTTTTCTGCCCAAGAGAGGCCACAGAGAAATGGACCGCCAGGAATTTGAAAGATTCCACTCGCTCCACACATTCACCGTTGATACAGAGGGGGCAGAAGAGGCCTTTTTCCGTGAGAAGTACGGGATGAGCTATCTGGTCCTTGAAACGTTCAGCACCATGTTGTTAAAAGCGCACCACTCGCTGAGTCTAAGGACCTCATCTTTAGGCAGTTTTATTCCCCTCTGTGATCATCCCCACCACCGTTGTGTCCTCTACAAATTTCATAATGATGTTGCCTGTGTGTGGGGGTCTGCAGTCATGTGTGTAGAGCGAGTAAAGTATTGGACTCAGCACACAGCCTTGGGGCGAGTGTGTGCTGATTGTGTGGGCAGATGAGAGGTGACGACCCAGCTTCACTTGCTGGGGTCGGTTGACCAGAAATTCCTTAATCCAGGAACAGGTGGAGGGTGGGAACCATATATTTGCCAAGTTGGGGATAAAAATGCTCGGTATTACTTTGTTAATGGCTGAGCTGTGGTCAATTAAGAACATTCTGACATATCTCCCCCTTTTCTAAAGGTGGCAATGTGCATCATGGAGTGCGGTGGTTATAGCATCTTCAGTGGATCTATTTGGACCATATGCAAACTGATGCAGCTCATGGATGAGGGGAAGACAGGCTTTAATGTGCTTCAGTACCGGTGTACCAGTGTTTCAAAGCACTTTGTGATGATTAGAGTGAGTGCTACTGGGTGGAAATCTTCCAGATTGTTTGTGGGTGACTTCTTGGGCACTGGGATGATGGTGGTCGATTTTAGCCAGGCTAGGTTGGTAGCTTGATCTAGTGACAGGTTGAAAATGTTATTGAAGACTGGTGCTAGTTGATCAGCACATGCGTTGGTTACTTTCCCTGATATTCCCTCCAGTCCGTGGCCTTCCTGGGCTTGACAAGATAGACCACTCATCTAGTGTCCATTACCTTCATGATGCGTGGGATGGTTTCAGAGGTCGGTATGGGACGTAAAGGTCGTTGAGGTGGTATGACTGAGTGCTGGGCTTGAGACTCAAAGCATGACCGGACGTTTGGTCGACCGGACGTTTGGTCGAACGGACGTTTGGTAGGTAGAACGGACGTTTGGTAGGTAGAACGGACGTTTGGTAGGTAGAACGGACGTTTGGTAGGTAGAACGGACGTTTGGTAGGTAGAACGGACGTTTGGTAGGTAGAACGGACGTTTGGTAGGTAGAACGGACGTTTGGTAGGTAGAACGGACGTTTGGTAGGTAGAACGGACGTTTGGTAGGTAGAACGGACGTTTGGTAGGTAGAACGGACGTTTGGTAGGTAGAACGGACGTTTTGTAGGTAGAACGGACGTTTGGTAGGTAGAGCGGACGTTTGGTTGGTAGAGCGGACGTTTGGTTGGTAGAGCGGACGTTTGGTTGGTAGAGCGGACGTTTGGTTGGTAGAGCGGACGTTTGGTTGGTAGAGCGGACGTTTGGTTGGTAGAGCGGACGTTTGGTTGGTAGAGCGGACGTTTGGTTGGTAGAGCGGACGTTTGGTTGGTAGAGCGGACGTTTGGTTGGCAGAGCGGACGTTTGGTTGGTAGAGCGGACGTTTGGTTGGTAGAGCGGACGTTTGGTTGGTAGAACGGACGTTTGGTTGGTAGAACGGACGTTTGGTTGGTAGAACGGACGTTTGGTTGGTAGAACGGACGTTTGGTCGCCGGGTTCGCTCGCTGTCAAATTATGACAGCAAGTTTACTGTTGATATTTTGATATTAGATATTAAACTCACTCTCTCTCATGATTATAATTTTGAGAGTTGGTTTCAGCAGTAACAACCCGGCGACCAAACGTCCGTTCTCACAAACGTCCGGTCGACCAAACGTCCGGTCGACCAAACGTCCTTCGACGAAACGTCCAAGTACAGACTCAAAGAGGGCAAAAGGTTGTCGAACTCCTATTTTATTACATGTTTTCACGACCAGGACCCGTTTTTATTGAAATTGCCAGCATCCGCTGCAGTCAAGTATTGTAGTTGGAATTCCTTATTGTTCTCTTAAAATGTGATTTACCTTGGTCTCACCTCATGTGCTTGTCAGTGTCAAATGTCTTATACTTAAGCATTTTGCGTTTTTCCAACTTTTTATTTTCAATGAAAATCTTGAATTTAAGACAAATCTTATCAATTTCATGTCCAGTAAAATTTACTTGAAATGTCAGATTAATCACAAATTTAAAATTACCGTATTTACTCGTATATAAGCCACTTTTGTCGGACAAAAAATTATGACTGAATCGATGGTACGGCTTATATGTGCATAAAAACACGACATGCACGACCGCAAGTTGACGATGCCATGACACGATGACATCATGATGCACAACAATGCGGCCGATACGGTCGGTCATTTATTTCAAAATAGAACAAAGATAAACAAAACGCTAAACTAAATTTATTTTGACGTCTTTGAATGAAATTCAAGAAAAAAATGCACGTATCTTGCATAAAACGTGCTCCCTCGGGGCACGGCTATCTTATCTAGGTGGGGGGGCGCCCATCTTACCTAGGGCGCTGCCGTCTAAACCTAGTTAAACGTGCTCTGACTGGCCAGACGCAAGTAGCCTTGATTTTGAAATAAAACAAAATTCTACTATTGGAGTAATATGAATCATCAAAATAATTGATATATTTTTTACATTAGAAGCAATATGGCTGCCACAACATCTTAAACTTATGGTATGAAAATTGTAATTTCTGTAATTAGAAAGCATCAGGTTGTCATCAAGATAGACTTTCTTTTTTCAATTTGAATAATTTGATATTTTGCATTTCCAAAGACAAGCATATTAACTTCCTTATGATATTGACCCCAATAATGTGCTTTTTATTCATACAGTATCTCAGAAATACCACGAGATGATTTTTCTTAAGATGTTCCCTTCAAAGTAACACATTTGTTCTCCTATTAAAACCATAGATATGGAGGTGAAAGTTGGGGCTTATACGGGAGAAATTGTAAAATTAAAGAACTTTAAGGCAATTTTAATGGTGCGGCTTTTATTCCCGCGGGTGACTTTAATGCGAGTAAATACCGTAATCATAATTTTGATGCAACTAATTAACACTGGAGTTATTGTTGAATATTCTGATATCAATTCTCAGTTATAAATATACATTTCTAATACGAATGATAATAGTTAAATATCACTTGTCAATTGAATACAGCGGGGCAAATAAGTATTTAGTCAACCACCAATTGTGCAAGTTCTCCTACCTGAAAAAATTAGAGAGGCCTGTAATTGTCAACATGGGTAAACCTCAACCATGAGAGACAGAATGTGGAAAAAAACAGAAAATAACATTGTTTGATTTTTAAAGAATTTATTTCCAAATTAGAGTGGAAAATACGTAATACTGCAATCGTTAAAACGTTTGGTGTAAAGAAATCAACTGTGGGACTAATAATTAGAAAATGGAAGACATACAAGACCACTGATAATCTCCCTCGATCTGGGGCACCAAGCAATATCTCACCCTGTGGCATCAAAATGATAAGAACTGTGAGCAAAAATCCTAGAACCACACGGGGGGACCTAGCCTGCAGAGAGCTGGGACCACAGTAACAAAGGCTACTATCAATAACACAACAGGAATTCAAATCCTTCACTGCCAGACGTGTCCCCCTGCTGAAGCCAGTACACATCCAGGCCCGTCTGTGGTTCACTAGAGCATTTGGATGATCCAGAAGAGGACTGGGAGAATGTGTTATGGTCAGATGAAACCAAAATAGAGCTTTTTGGTAGAAACACAGGTTCTCGTGTTTGGAGGAGAAAGAATACTGAATTGTATCCGAAGAACACCATACCCACTGTGAAGCATGGGGGTGGAAACATCATGCTTTGGGGCTGTTTTTCTGCAAAGAGACCAGGACGACTGATCTGTGTAACGAAAAGAAGGAATTAGGCCATGCATCGAGAGATTTTGAGTGAAAATCTCCTTCCATCAGCAAGGACATTGAAGATGAGATGTGGCTGGGCCTTTCAGCATGACAATGATCCCAAACACACAGCCAGGGCAACAAAGGAGTGGCTTCGTAAGAAGCATTTCAAGGTCCTGGAATGGCCTAGCCAGTCTCCAGATCTCAACCCCATAGAAAATCTGTGGAGGGAGTTGAAAGTCTGTGTTGCCCAATGACACCCCCAAAACATCTCTGCTCTAGAGAAGATCTGCATGGAGGAATGGGCCAAAGTACCAGCAAGTGTGTGAAAAGCTTGTGAAGAGTTACAGAAAACATTTGGCCTCTGTTATTGCCAACAAAGGGTACATAAAGTATTGAGATGAACTTTTGGTATTGACCAAAGACTTATTTTCCACCATGATTTGTAAATAAATTTAAAAAAAATCAAACTGTGATTTTCTGTTTTTTTCCCACATTCTCTCTCATGGTTGAGGTTTACCCATGTTGACATTTCCACGCCTCTCTAATATTTTCAAGTAGGACAGCTTGCACAATTGGTGGTTGACTAAATACTTATTTGCCCCACTGTACATTTTCACACATTGCTGAGGCTTGAAAAAGGCCTCCTTCCTCTGCTGTTGTAAATTTAATCTCAGCAGTTAATGAATGTTCTTATCCAACCTAAATGTGACATACAAACGAGTAACAGAGCCTTTTAGAACTTGTGACTTCTCGGTGTCTACATGTGCATTACATTTAAACCTTTAATTATCACCATCGCTCTTAAGTGGATTTAGCAACAATAGTATTTACATTTTAATATCTTCATGTACCTATTTTAGTTTTCAGTCTTACCCTTGACAGCAGACTATTCTGTTTTTATTTTGAGATTGAAGCGGCATTTCGGAATGTAAACACTGCTGACCAGCCTTGGTGAACATTTTTCTCCCAGTCTGTATATTTTTCCCAATACAGTCAAACCTCTATTTATGAATGCCTCTAGGTATGAAGCTTTCAGGTTACGAAAGCTTTTTATATGCAAATGAGGGCCTTGAGATAAAAAAAAAAGATTCAAGTTAGGGAATCCCCCAAAAAGTAAATGCCTTTCTTTATCCATTATTTTTTTTGAAAATATTGTCGTGGATGCATTGATTCGCACTTTGGAACCTCGCTACACTCTACTGGGCTCTCATTGGCTGTCTCTCATTGTCTTCCGATAGAAAAATAATGACTAAATCGAACCTGGACTAGCTCAAGTGACACATTCAGCAGAAAAGTCATTTCAATGAGAATGAGAAGTGAGAAGTACAGATGTGAAATATAAGGTAAAATTTAAGTCAGATTTGTGCATATTCTAGTGAAATTTATTAAGATGTTTATTCATGTATATTTATCATTAAATTTTATTATGACTAGATAATTTTTGGGTAATAGACTCACAATATCTAGAATGGAGGTCAACAGCACCCCATCCCCACCGTGTGCGGTCGTTTGGTCGCCGGTCTTTTGGTCGCCGGTCTTTTGGTCGCTTGGTCTTTTGGTCGCCCGGACTTTTGGTCGCTGGTCTTTTGGTCGCGGTTTGGTCGCCCAAATGATGACAGAGAGAGGGAGAGTTTAGAGTTTAATATCTAACACATCGGCTGCTGCCATCTACTGTCCATTTATTAATCTCAATTATTAAAAAGAAGACAAAGCAAATTCACAGATGGTGTTTTTATTGAAGCAGTAAAACTTACAAATTCTAGCAACCTTCATTCTCTCTGGGAGAAATAAGTGCACTCATTTAACACATCGGCTGCTGCCATCTACTGTCATAACACATTATTATTTTATTAAACCAATAAAAGTGGGGATGTTTGGATTAAATGTTCCGACATCCGGGTGCCACGCAAGATCTACATCCGAGTTACCACGAGGGATCTCCATTCTTCTCCGGACGGCCAGGTACGCGACACGACCTTTCTCCATTCAGCGTACAAGCAATCAGAGACTGACGAGAAAGACCGCAAATTCACCATCTGTGAATTTGCTTTGTCTTCTTTTTATTAAATTAATTTTACTTATTGCCTTTTATTTTAATGTCAAAGTTACGGGCTAAAAGTATACTAAGAATTTTATTTGTTTGATAAAAATGACCATCTAAAGCAGTGGTCCCCAAACTATTCCAGAAAGGGCCGCAGTGGGTGCAGGTTTTCGTTCCAACCGGTAAGAGGAAACCTTTCCACCAATCTGGTATCCTAGAAGTGCAATCAGTGGATTGCAGTCAGGTGCTTCTTTTTTCAGCAGAAACCTCATTGGTTAAACTGTTTGTGTTGGATCGGTTGGAACAAAAACCTGCACCCACAGCGGCCCTCCAGGACCGGTTTGGAGACCTCTGATCTTAAGTATTTCAACATTGCAAGTTCTCCCAGAGAGGATGAAGGTTCATTGGACGCCTATGACAGTCGATGGCAGCAGCCTTTGTGTTAAATGAGTGCTCTTATTTCTCCCAGAGAGAATGAAGGTTCATTGGACGCCTATGACAGTCGATGGCAGCAGCTGATGTGTTAAATGAGTGCTCTTATTTCTCCCAGGGAGAATGAAGGTTCATTGGACGCCTATGACAGTCGATGGCAGCAGCCGATGTGTTAAATGAGTGCTCTTATTTCTCCTAGAGAGAATGAAGGTTGCCAGAATTTGTAAGTTTTACTACTTCAATAAAAACACCGTCTGTTAATTTGCTTTGTCTTCTTTTTAATAAATTGACAGTTTAATAAATTGACAGTAGATGGCAGCAGCCGATGTGTGAGATATTAAACTCTAAACTCTCCCTCTCTCTGTCATCATTTGGGCGACCAAACCGTGACCAAAAGACCGGCGACCAAAAGTTTGGGCGACCAAACGTCCGGGCGACCAAACGTCCAGGCAACGAAACTTCTGGGCGACCAAAAGACCGGCGACCAATCGACCATGTACTATCCCCACTATCCACAGTGTTGCTGGTACTTTGCTTTCCCATCCTGAGATGGTGAAAGATGGACCAACATTTCTTTGAAGCTGTCCAAAACATCATTTGTCATCTGGTCAAAGCAGTCTTCAGTAAAAGTATTGTTTTACTTACCGGCTGTTCCACTTCCTCCTTTGTGGTCAATCCACTCAAAAATAGAAAACTGAATGACGGATAATGTTGAGGGAGATGAGTTAAGTGCAGTTTCTCAAGCAATTTTAAGTTTTTTTTTTAGGCATGCTCAAGAAGTCATCTTAAGAGGAGACTCAAAATTTTCCCTACACTTGAAAAAACGGTATTACTGCTAGAAGGGAGCACAGGTTATAATGGTACAAACAAGTTAAATGCAAATATTACATGAGTAGAATGTCTTTTCTGGCAGAATTAATTTTGCTTGTTCTTTTTTTAGGAGGTGGTAATGGCAACTTTGGACCTAGAGGATGTACGTTGTTATAGAGGAGAGACATGTCAGCTACAGATGGTGAGGAACGGACTATTACTCTAAGATCACACCTATAGTATGAAGACCATCAGCATGGATGTAATTTTGATTCGGGGTAATTATTTCCTACATGACACCAGTTATATTACCGTATTTACTTGCATATAAGCCACCCGCGCGTATAAGCCACACCCTGAAAATTGCCTTGAAATTTTTGGATTTGACAATTTCTCGGGTATAAGCCGCCCCCCTGAATCCCAATTTTAACCTCCATATACATGGTTTTAATGGGGAGTACAAATGTGTAAGAACGTAATTACCTATCTTGTCTGTGAATTTGGTGTCAACAAATCAAATAGTTTGGGAGCTATTGAAGAAATTAGACGCTAATAACAGTAATAAATTAGTAATTCATAAATGGAGTGTGTTGTTGAAAAAGTAAAAGGTGTTCGGTAAACAACATAATCACCTATCTTTACTATAAATTTGGTCTCAAAATTTCAAAGGGCTTGGGGAGCTATTGAACAAAATAGGTGCTAATTGCTTTTTTTTTAAGATGGTGATAGCTCTCAGATTAGATTAGAACTTTATTTCATCCTGTATTCAGGAAATTTCTTGATTGCAGTAGCAAGACAGACAAGACACAAGACATTGTAGACATAGGTAAAATTTCTATCTATTTTATCTCTCTAACTATCTTTTCTGTAAATTTGGTGTGAATCCGTCAAATGGCATTGGAGCTATTGAAGAAATTAGGTGCTAATAACAGTAATAAATTAATAATTAATAAATGGAGTGTTGTTGAAAACTAAATGGTGTTCGATAAACAGAAGCTAATTATCCATGTAAAGGACCAAAGTCAAGATTTAATTTCAATTTCATTCAATTTTTTTGTACACTCTTAAACAGTTTTGATGTCATTAAGAATATTTCTGTAAATGTATATACGTATGAATATGTCCATATTCCGTGAGTGACTTTTATTGTGAAGGGCACAAACTTCAAAGCAGTGGTCTCAAACCGGTCCTCAAAGGGACGCAGTGGGTGCAGGTTTTCATTCCAACTCAAATAGAGGATACCTTTTGCAAGTGTAATCAGTTAATCAGTTGATTGCAGCCAGGTGCTACTTATTTTAGAAGACACCCGATTGGTTAAAATGTCGGCACTGGATCGGTTGGAACAAAAACCAGTACCCACTGCGGCCCTCGGCGGAATCGGTTTGAGACACCAGCTTTAAAGCAACAGCTGACGTGAACCGCGGGGGAATTTGTTAGTCAGTCAGTATACATCTTAGCACCGGCCAAAGCGGCACAATTTATACGGAAGGAAAAGGAAAGACGGCGAGTTGCAAGCAAGTGTGGTGGTCAACGGAAACGGTAACATTAAAGACTTTACTACTAGCTAACTAATAAGCTAGGTGATGTGCAATTCACATGGGAAACATTGACAGCTTGACCCACTGCATCACGGATTATATCAACTTCTGTGTTGAGAACACTGTACCCTACAAGAAGGTCCGTTGTTTCTCCAACAATAAGCCGTGGATCACCCGGGATTTAAGGGCCCTCCTGAATAAGAAGAGGGCTTTTAGTTCTGGGGAGAAAAATAGTCTGAAAATGGGCCAGAAGGAGCTGAAGAGAGAGATAAGGAAGGGAAAGGCCATCTACAAGAGGAAGCTAGAAAACCAACTCCAGAGAGGCAACGCCAAAGAGGTCTGGAGGGTCTTGAGGACCATTTCGGCCATGGAGGCAACAGGGAGAGAGACCCAGAGTCCGGAGACAGGGAGTGGGCCAATGAACTGAATCAGTTGTTTAACAGATTCAGTTCTTCCCCCACTCCCCTGACCCCCCAGACCAGAAGCAACTCTCCCCCCTCTTTCTCCTCCCCCTCTTCCACCGGTTTCTGCGTTACTGTTGATCAGGTGATAAAACTGCTTAAGAAGATCGAGGCAAGGAAGGCTACTGGTCCAGACGGCCTCAGCTCCAGACTACTGAGCGACTGTGCGGATCAGCTTGGCTGTGATTCTGCATATTTTCAACCTCAGCCTCAGTCTGCAGAAGGTTGTGGAAAAATTCCTGTGTGCTCCCAGTTCCAAAGACTGCGAACCCCAGGGAGCCAAACCACTTCAGGCCGGTAGCATTAACCTCTCACCTGATCAACACAATGAAGAGAATCATCCTCAATCACCTCAGCCCTCTGATGAATGCAGAGCTGGACCCTCTGCAGTTTGCCTATCGTCCAGGCATTGGTGTGGAAGATGCTACCACCTACCTGATGCACAGGTCTCTTTCACACCTGGAGAACACGGGAAGCACGGTGAGTGATGTTTTTTTACCTCTCCAGTGCATTCAACACCATTCAGCCGGTCCTACTGAGAGGGAAACTGGAAGAGGCTGGAGTAAGGAACCACCTAGCCGCATGGATCATCAACTTCCTCACTGACAGACCACAATATGTGAGACTTCAGGACTGTACGTCTGATGTGGTAGCTTGCAGCACGGGGCCCCCACAAGGGACGGTGCTCTCCCCACTCCTCTTCTCCCTCTACACATCAGACTTCAAACATAATACAGACACCTGCCACCTACAGAGGTTCTCTGACGACACCGCTATTGTTGGACGAGTGATGGACGGGAACGACCTAGAGTACAGGGGACTCATCACAGCCTTTTTTTACTGGTGTCTGTACACCAATAAGACAAAGGAAATGATAATCGATTTTCGGAGGAATCCTCAACAGACCACTCAGGTGAACATCCAGGGTACAGACATTGAAATCATGGAGAATTTTAAGTACCTGGGTGTTCACCTCAACAACAAACTAGACTGGTCCACAAACATAGATGCCCTGTATAAAAGGGGCCAGAGCTACCTCTACCTACTGAGGAGACTACAGTTCTTTGGAGTGTGCAGGACACTGCTGAGGACCTTTTATGACACTGGTGGCATCTACAGTTTTTTATGCAGTGGTCTGTTGGGGATGCGGGAGCACGGAGAGGGACGGGAACAGGCTGAATGAGCTAATCAGGAGGACCAGCTCTGTCCTTTGGACTCGGTGGAGGAAGTGGGAGAGCGGAGAATGCTGACCAGGATGATGTCCATCATGGTCAGCACCTCCCACCCCCTGCATGCGTCTGTGGAATCCCTCCGAAGCTCTTTCAGCAATAGACTGCTGCACCTTCATTGCAGGAAGGAGCGCTTCCGCAGATCCTTCCTCCCATAAGCTGTCAAGCTCTTTAAGAAAACACATGGCTGAGTGTTAAGACCTACTGTATGTATACATGTACATCTATGTGCAGTGGCGGACAGTGCATTTTCTGGTAGCACCTTCAACGTATTAATCCAACCCTCAAAAACTATTTTATGGCTATAAAACCTCTACTGCAGCTACAGCTGTGACACATAAAAAATAATAAATAAATTAATGCACAAAAATGGGGTAAAATCCACTTCCTAGCAGCATTTCATGATTAAATACAAATACTGGAGCTTTTCAGACATTAAAACCAGGCCAGGGGGTGATTTTCCCGGGAAAAGACAGCGATGAACGTCAATGGCGTACGGGCAAACATTGCCCGAAAATGGGGTAAAATCCAGCTGAAAACAGCATTTATTGATTATATACAAATACTGGAGCTTTTTAGACATCAGAACCGGGCCTGGAGTATCATTTCCCCGGTAAAAAGACAGCGATGAACGTCGATACGTCCATACGTGAAATGACAAAAAATGGACTAAAATTTGGTAAAATCCACTTCCTAGCAACATTTATTGATTGAATACAAATACTGGAGCTTTTGAGACATTACAACCAGGCCAGGGCGGTGATTTTTCCTGGGAAAAGACAGCGATGGACGTCAATGGTGAAACGCCAAAAATTAAACTGGGGTAAAATCCACTTCCTAGCAGCATTTTGTGATTAAATACAAAAACTGGAGCTTTTCAGATATCAGAACTTGGCTCACAATTGAAATATTATTTAGGAATATAGCCATATTTTACTCACCAAAAATCATTTTTACACAATATCCATCCTCCTTTCTTTCTTCCTTCTTTCCTATCGCCATCGAAGCTAATGATGAAAGTCGAGCCTGTCCTGTCATATTTCCGGCATAGTCCGTTTTGAAAATAGCTTTAAATCAACACAATAATATACTATTTGCTTGTGGAGCTAAGTTAGCGCGCTGAAAGTGCCGCACACACCATTTTCCCGGCTGTAACAGGCTTGCTAGCTTCGGAGTTGACCGCCCTTTCTTAATGATGTCCATTTTTTTCTGGAAAAGTCCGTCTGGAAAATAGCTTTGTGAGCAAACAGAATCCATTTGTTTTTGCTTCTGTCGGCCATTGTGGGTGGAGTTTGCGATCTCGGCTGCCTCGGGTACTGCTTTGGCCCGCCTACTAGCCAATCATAGTTTGTGAAAGCAATGACATGTCCCAGCCAGCAAAATGCTAACGCCTATGAAAAATCATTGTGGGGTTGCCAACTCGAAATCTGATTGGTTAAAAGCAACAGTCTAGTTTAATGCAGCAGAGCCCGCAAGAACTGATTGTGAAGGCTTTGAGGCAGATCTGATCTGGCAACAAATAATGGCTGAAATATGATTGGTTAAATGCTTCAATTTGAAAACACTCATCTGGAAGCAGTGCAACCAGGGGGAAAAGAAATGAAAGGAAGCTAACAGACCATTTGGAATAATAAGTATTGATGGACAAAATATAATATGATTCAGATATTTCTTAGGCCAGCAGAGAAGGCCTTGAAGGCCCTGACGGCCCGCCACTGTGAGTGTGTATATATATCAGTGGTGTGCCGTCAGGGCCTTCAAGGCCTTCTCCGCTGGCCTAAGAAATATCTGAATCACAGACTGTTAATTATATTTTGTCCATGAATACTTATTAAATATGATTGGCTAGTGATAGCGTGGACTAGCCAAAGCTACCAAACTGTATCTGGAGCGAGCTGCACAAGCAAATATATTGTTGTGTTGATTTAATAGCGGTTTTGTCAACCCGCAATGGCTGAAGGAGAATAAATGGATTTATTTGCAGATTTACTGTCAAAGCCATTTTCAAGATGGACTATATATATGTATATACAAATACACACACGCGCGCACGCACGCACACACACATTTATTAACGTATTACCTATCTACTAAAATGCCTTTCCTGTTTCTGCATTCTCACCCTCTTGCTACTGTGACAATGAAATTTCCTGAATACGGGATGAATAGTGGTTCAAGTAATAGTTCAAGTGGCAGCCGGTGGCGGTAGCTCCGTCCACTCTTGCTCGTTTTGTGTTTTTGCTGCTTTTCTGTCTTAATGATCCCATTTACTTTGATTTGCTTTGTACTTTGTGCTTTTGCTTTGTTGTTCTGTCTAATCACCCTCTGCTACTCTCACAATGAAATTTCCCGAATACGGGATGAATAAAGTTATCCAATCCAATCCAATAAAGTAATCCAATCCAAAAAAATGGATGACCTGAAAGAACTAAGAAATAAGCTACAAGTACAAATAGAAGATGATAGACGGTTGCTAAATGAAGAATGTGAAACTTCTAGACAAGTATTAAAGGGACAAATTGAACGCAATGAAAAATGCTAACCGAACTTCAAGGCAAAATAGAGGATGATAATGATGATGATGAAAGTGCCGAGCTACTACTTAACATGCTTCGTCATGCAGAATGCCATTCCAAACCTACGGAGAAAATGCGAGAATATCAGATAGAAAAAATAGATAAAAGGGAAAGGCGTTTGATGAGACTATAAACAATGGAAAATTAAAATCAAAACAGCCAGAGAAACGTTAAAAAAGACATTTCTGATTCAAAGTTATCGAACATGGCAGATGACATAGAAAATGGAATGAAGGAAATATTGAACCTTTATGAAGACTTGAGAAAGCGAGTCACGCCATCCACAGAACTCAGATCCAAAGTTGATGCATGTGAGGCTGTATCAAAGGACTTTGTTAAATTTACTTTCAAGCGTCTGTCTACAAGTGGAGAATTCAATGAGAAATATGCCAAGCACAATGTCCATCAGCTACTAAAGCCAGAATATGCACACTCAATATATGGAACTGCATCTATGTTACAAATCAGTCATCGTTCTGAGTCGCACATTACTTTAAAGAGAATATAAGTGGCTGCTGAGTTAGCTGCAAAGGAAGTTAAATATAAAGCAATGCAAGAAGAAATTAAACAAAAGGAAACATTTTGATTAATGGAACAGCAACATAAAAGTAATTTAGAAATACAGTGTGTTTATTTAGAATGCCTACACGCACTGAACTTGAAACTTATGAGAACCAGATCAAAGAGGAAAGTTTGGCTGGTCAACTCGTGCATCCAAACAGACAGTCATCTTTCAGTGATAATCTGACCCACGCTACAGATGAAAGAAAGGAGGATGGATATTGTGTAAAAAGGATTTTTGGTGAGTAAACTATGGCTATATTCCTAAATAATATTTCAATTGTGGGCCAAGTTCTGATATCTGAAAAGCTCCAGTGTTTGTATTTAAGCTCCAGTGTTTGTATTTAATCACAAAATGCTGCTAGGAAGTGGATTTTACCCCAGTTTAATTTTGGGCGTTTCACCATTGACGTCCATCGCTGTCTTTTCCCGGGAAAAATCACCCCCTGGCCTGGTTGTAATGTCTCAAAAGCTCCAGTATTTGTATTCAATCAATAAATGATGCTAGGAAGTGGATTTTACCTCATTTTAGTGCATTTTTTGTCATTTCACGTATGGACGTATCGACGTTCATCGCTGTCTTTTTACCGGGGAAATGATACTCCGGGCCCGGTTCTGATGTCTAAAAAGCTCCAGTATTTGTATTTAATCAATAAATGCTGTTTTCGGCTGGATTTTACCCCATTTTCGGGCAATGTTTGCCCGTACGCCATTGACGTTCATCGCTGTCTTTTCCCGGGAAAATCAACCCCTGGCCTGGTTTTAATGTCTGAAAAGCTCCAGTATTTGTATTTAATCATGAAATGCTGCTAGGAAGTGGATTTTACCCCATTTTTGTGCATTAATTTATTGATTATTTTTTGTGTCGCAGCTGTAGCTGCAGTAGACGTTTTATAGCCATAAAATAGTTTTTGAGGGTTGGATTGATACGTTGAAGGCACTACCAGAAAATGCACTGCCCGCCACTGATGGAGAGAATATGTACAGTACTGTAGAGAGAGAGAGAGAGAGAGAGAGAGAGAGAGAGAGAGAGAGAGAGATTTATGTATTAGAAACTGGCCGAAAGAAGCGATCTAACGACGATTGCACAGTTTTCTTCTTTTTTTCATCATAAATGATGCGGTAGCACTGTATGGCATCATTCAATTGATTTGCAAACTTTGTGCCACGTTCAATATTTGGGTCCTGCTGCTCGATCTTTCTGTTTATAAATGGTACTGACGGTCGAACGATTCAAGTTGTATATGTGCAACGCTCACCACTCACGCGCATCAAGCTTCGTTATTATTGCCACTCGTTCAAATGAAATGGCTTGCCTCTTCCTTGCAACTCCCTCAATAGAAGCCTTTCGCTTTTTACCAACCATATTCAATAATGGATGCACGAGATATTTAATGATACAAATGAAAAAGGTTCTTTGGGCACTGGAGATACGTTCACGCACTTCCGCATTGCAACGAATTGGACAGAAGAAGGTAGATGCTGGGTGAGCTGAGCCCTCAGCACCAGGCGTCGGTATTAGCGGCGGAAAGAAGCACTACTCGGAAAAAATACAAAATATAACTTCCGAACATTTTTCGACATAAACGCAATTTGCAGACATGTTCGTATGTACCGTTGTTTGTAAGTCGTATGTACGTAAGTAGGGGAGCGTCTGTATCTGTTCCAATCATTCTATCAGAAAAAACATAGGAATACTGGAAACTCAAGACAGCCATGACATTGTTCTTTACAAGTCTATGTAAACTTGTGACCACTGTTAGGGTCATTAGTCTCACATTTATTATATATTTGCTTGCAATGAAGAACGCTTGGATTTACTTAGCTTATTAACATTTAAAAAAGTCATTTTTAGTGCATCTGCTTGCAACCGTGATAAACAACGAGAATGCCGCTCCTCTCTCCAGCTGGACTTCTCAAAATTGTTTTGAGAAACATCGACTTGTGAAAGTGTGGTTCACAACACTCCCTTGGGAAGATCCGAGTGACTTACAATTGTTTTGACTTCTGACAGTGTTGTCCACAGCGCTCCCTCGGGAATATCCGGCAGACCTTCAATTGTTTTGAGAACTGAGATGCATGTTGTAAATCTTATGTAATAAATAAGCAAGAGAGGCATCGAGGTGGGAGAATGATCTTGACCGAAGGCGCGTGTGGATCAATTCTCTCTTGCAAGACACCGGTTATGAGTCAGATGTCTGTTTTATTTTTGCGTGCATTTGGGAATGCCTAAAGGGTGAACCTATCAACCACCACTGTATACTTACAGTGATTCTAGGAAACACTCACAAAACATTAGGGGGGGAAAGCATGCAATATTCCCCAATGAAAAAAACAATCTGAGAAACAGCAATAATGCCAAGGTTAACAAACATCAACATCGACTATACTTATTTTGAATTGTTTCTCTGGTCCAGGCGAGTGAATCCAAACCATGCTATAGGATCAAAGTAGACTTTTCTCTATCCTGTCATGATGATATTTACTTGCCCACCTACCAACCGATTACATGGCACTTGGCTACCCAAGAGGAAGAAATCAGGTACACTGAATTTATTTGCCTACAGATGTAGCTGCTCATAGAAACAATTCTCTGCTGATTCCTGTTTTTCAGCCTCGGGCCCGCCTGTTGGCTATGGGACTACCTACGGAGGAGTGGGCAGGTGAGATTGAAATCAGAAGTAAAGATATAACCATTAAAGATATAACAAAATCTTATTTTTATCTGGCATGTCAACAAGCATTTTGTCTCACTGGTACTCCATATGTTTTGGTTTTAATCTATTTCGTAGGCTGGCTTCCTGTTGCCTCTGAGTGGAGGCGTTGATAGCTCAGCCGTTGCCTGTATTGTCTACTCTATGTGCATGCAGGTCTGCCAGGCTATAGAAAATGGGAGTAAGTAAATTTCCCTTCAATTCATACTTTTTAAACATTGTGGCCAGGCTTACTCGGGGGGGGGAAAACAAGTCATTCATGAACAATGTATATATTTTTAGACATTAACAGATATTCACAAAGAGAAAAATTACACAGTAATACCTCGACATACGAGTGTCCCGACATACGAGCAATTTGAGATACGAGTACACTTTTGAGCAAATATTTATCTTGAGATATGAGACAAATTTTGATATAGGAGCGTACAGCGGACGCGAGAGGCTGCTCATGAGAACATCATGGGCACTGTCTTTCTCCCTGGTACTCCCTCGTGTAATGTCTCTACGATCACTTGGTGGAGTGTTGCATTTTTTCTGTGTTTTTTTCCTTGTTGGTGCAGAATGGTGGAGCTTGCTCAATAATACAAGAGGAGTATACTACTTCTCGTTGGCAAGTGGTCGTGCGTTATCCTATTGTGAGGACATTTGTGTGCATCATTTTCGGAATATTTTGAAGGGAAGACGAAAGCAAACAACCCTCGTTAGGTTCCTTTTAAAAACTGCAGCCGAAAGTCAGGGTGGAGGCCGGGCAAATAGAGCCAACCCAGGAGAAGAAGTATAAAAATGTAAAACAAAATTAGAATTAAGTTTAGTGTTAGGTTAGATTAAATTTATTTTTGAGTGTCTGTATCGTAATCCAAGTTCATTTAAATTAGTTTTTATGTTATTTTATGAGTGCGTTGCCGTGCAATAAGATCTTAATTTTAGTACTATTAAACATCATAACCAATAGTTATTTGTTACTCTCTTAATAGATGGCGGATTAGAACAAATAGAAATGTTTTTCCAATCCAATATTCTGTTTGTGGTTTTTTTTCAGAAGGTTGGAACAAATTAATTAGTTTTTAGTTCTTTTCTATGGTATCTCGAGGTACCCCTGTACATATTAACATTCAATAATACAGTGATCTTTCTGTCCCCATAGATAATCAAGTACTTCAAGATGTTCGCAGGTTACTTGGGGATGACAACTATTTTCCTCAGCAACCAAGGGAGCTCTGCGGTCAAATTTTTACGACTTGCTACATGGGCAGTGAAAACTCTTCCGTGAATACTTTCAACCGTGCCAAGGCGTTAGCTAGTCAGATTGGGAGGTATACAATAACAGCCTTTTGTTTACTAAATGTACAAATGGAGGGTTAAATACTATTGGAGTTTGTTCTTTTCGACCTATCTACAATGCCACATGCTCGTTTTCTGTTCTGGGGTTTTTGGGAGACATACCAGACATACTGAGAATAAGGGTCAGTTATCATACCCACGTGACTTAAGTGCGAGAATGACACCACCTTGATAGCTGACCTCTGTTTATATTCTTTTCCAGCAGGAAAAGGTGGGTGTTAATCTGAATATCAGTGGTTGTGTTTCAGTTTCGAAAAAACTTTCCAAATATGGAATTTTCTTCTAAGCCCAGCTGGTCTCGGGAATTGGACTCAACCACTCACTTGGGGGTCAAGAACGCTTTTATGATACTGTTCCCCTGCAAAGCTTTGAAATGTCTATTACACTTGTGGAACACAGGAACAACTGTTTTGAAAGCAAACACCAAGGCCACATGGAACGTCAAACATACATGTGACAAGCTACGCAACCCGGGTAACAATACTACAAGCAAGATACTTTGATCAGCGTGTGCAAAGCCAAATGGGCCACAGACTTTTGAGTTCATACAGTACATAACATTACCCATCAACAATTGGGAATTTAGGCGAATTTGAGTTTTCATTTACAGGTTCAGTAAGGTCAAACTAAAATGAATAAATTGTTGGATCCTGCAAATGTAAAGTTTGTTGTCCGAATCCCTCACAAAATTAAAGAAATAACAAAAATTGAAAACATGTAATAAGGCTTGAATTGAATTGAATGCTTTTAATGTCATTATACAAGTATGAGATTTAAAGCTTTCACCACATAGTGCACAAATAGATACAAACAGACAAATAAATAATCTATTAATTAGAAATTAATAAATAAGTAGTCCAAGTGAGATCAGCAGTGGTGAGCGGCCTTGTTCCATCTGGAGTCCAGGACAGCTTGTCCTGTCAGTGCTAGGACTCAGTAGACTTGTCTCTACTGACTGTCAATCAAAATGTTACTCATATCTCAAATTGCTCGTATGTCAGGGCACTCGTATGTCGAGGTACCACTGTAATGTGGTAGTAATAATGGGGTTGATCCTACTTTGCATTTTCTCGTTTATCGCGGCCATGTCTGGTCTACATTAACCGCGATATTCGAAGTATATATAATATGGCGGCCTGATTGTGCATAGGTACACCTGCCTAACTTCGGTGCGGGCAGGCGCAGGCTCGATTCCTGCGGGTGGTGGTATGATTGTGAGTATGGATGGTCGTGTGTCTCTCTGTGCCCTACGGCTGACGGTTGACCAATCCATGGTGTCGTCTGCCTTTCGCCCGAAGTCAGCTGAGATAGGCTCTTGCAAACCCCACAACCCCTACGAGGATGCACCCACCGTTGAATATACGATGAATATGCAATACGTACAACTAATTAAAAAATGAGTAACATTTTTAATTCATCTTAACATTCATTCAGTCATCTTCCTTGCCACTTATTCTGGATGAAGATTATCGCAGCTCACTGTGTGCAGTAAGCGAGGTACACTGAATTAATTGCGAGCCAATCGAAAGGTGACAAACTCATACCTAGGGACCATTGTAATGGTTTTGGGATGGCAAGCGGAATGAGAACAGCCAGAACAAAACACGCAGGATAGAACCCGGATATAACACTTGATCGCAAAACTGTCAGGGAGATGTGCTGACCACTCACCTACCATGCCACCACTCATCCACCAGGTCGTGTCATACCATGCTGAGGCCAATGTGGTTGATTCCATTCATTTCCATCTCATTTGGTAAACTAACTATGATTTTTTTTTCTGTTGCAGCACACACATGAACATAAATATAGAAATGGCGGTAAAAGGCATTCTGGGTATCTTCTCAATGGTTACTGGGAGGTGGCCTCAATTCAGTGCCAATGGAGGAAGCCACAGGGAAAACTTGGCACTACAGAATGTGCAGGTTTATCATTCACTCACACTACATCTCGAGGACATTTCTTCAAAAGTTTTGTGCAATTATTTAACATGTAATTTTTTTTTCAGGCTAGGGTAAGAATGGTCCTATCTTACTTGCTTGCACAACTTAGTCTGTGGAGTCGAGGAAAACCTGGCGGTTTGCTGGTGCTGGGCTCTGCTAATCTAGATGAGAGGTAATTACTGAATTACTACACTTTTGGTTTGTCCGATCAGGGGTCACCGCGGCAAATCAACTTAAACCATTGCACCATGTTCTTTCCATCATCCTCCTGTTGGAATTAGGGTCTCCCTGGACATCCGTAAGGAGAAGAAATATGGCCCAGGAGAACCAGTCTAATTTTGCCTTCTTACAAATAATCTAAGCATGTTCAATTAGTCACCGTGATGCGAAGTCTTATCATAAAATATAGATGACTTGGACACAGCTCTCATGGTTTTCACCATCATGCCCATTTTGGGAGTTGATCATTTAGTCAGCGTGATGTACTTTTGGTTCCCTTTTCTTAGTCTTTGTCACTATGAACACCTTTCTTTTTTTCAAATGTTATTGCTGAATTTAATTTTTGCTGCGAAAGCAAGATGTATGTGCTGAGAAAAAGCAAATTGTGTCATCCCAGGCCATCTCATGAGAGCTCACAGGTCATTGTCTGGAAACTGCCTCAGGTCCTTAACCCCTTAACATTTTCATGTGCCACAGTTCGTAAGGCTTATGCAAAAATATGAACTTCCTTCTCTTTTTTGGTTAGTTCATGTTTTTTTAGCAAATTCCCTGTAAAGATGTGATTTCTCCACCACTCTACACTAGTCACTGATAGATCTTCTAGGTCGACCTCTAGCCCTATTCCCTGGCAGTTCCACCCTCAGCATCCTTCTACCGGTAAAGTCCCTATCTTTCCTCTGAACATTGACACACCACGAAAGTCTCATTTCCCTCTTTGTCTCCAAAAATGTCTAACCTTCACTCCCATTCTTATTGTCTCGTTCCTAAATCTTATCCAAAAAGGTTTGTGCAATCTTATCCAACCCTACTTTTTCACCTCCTGCCTTTTGCTTATAGGTACTGTCTCTAGGCCATACATCATGGCTGACCTCACCACTGTCCTGTTGTCGCTGACACTGATATCTTATAACACACGTGGTATTTTGCTCCAGTTCTTCAAGCCTCCTGCACATGGTTTTTTACTTCCTTTTCACATTTCCCATCACCCTGCACGAACTTCTAACTTCAGCCAAACTAATCTTTGTCAGTTCCTGGTCCACTACAGCTGCTTCTACTACCCGTTGGTTGCTCTCATCTTTCTCATTTTCATCACTATTAGACCCTTGATCTCCTCTCCATCTTTGGCACTGTGTCTTGCCTACCTGTACAGGTCTTTCTATCCATCCTTGCTGTTCAACCTGGCATACACATCAATGTATGCCCTCTATTTGACCTTTGCCTCATCTCTCTATATAGTGGTACCTCGGTTCTTGGCCACAATGCATTCCAGAAGGCTGTTCACGAAGTGATTTGTTCGAAATTTTAATCGAGTTTTCCCATTACAATCAGAGAAAAAAGAAAGTGTTCCAAGCCTAAAAAAATGGCTTTTTAAAGAATCGTTTAAAGTTTTACCCACAACTTTCCTTTTTTAAGCACCAGTACCCATACTATTTCTACTTGCCTTCTTTAGAGGCATGATTGGGGGTTAATATAGTCCTCAATATGAAGAATAAACAGTCGGTAAATGTAGCTAAATGTTATGAGTCCCACAGTGAGTGAAGCGGATTTGGAGACAAATGCAGATGATCAAGTGGGCACAGATGAGTGAGGGTGCACAAACAAAATTTAATTGTGCTTCACAAAAAAGCCTTAAATAGAAAAAACTGGCAAAAATTAATAACACAAGGAAACTAGCTTACTGGGGGGAAAATTGAATGTACACGAGGCAGACGAACATAATGTAAACACTGAAAAAGGAACAACAAGGGTTGCCTAGGACACAGGGATTCAAATACACCGACGGGTTGACAAGAGAATTAGAAACACCCGAGTAGTATAGCTTGGTACAACCACACGAGCACCACACATTGTTCCTTTGCTGGATGCACAGCTCTCCCTTTTAGCCATGATGTCACCAAGGAATGTAGTCTCTTGGACGTGGAACACGCACTTTTCTGCTTTGACAAAAAAACTGTTCTCAAGATGTTGTAGTACAAGCTGAATGTGGTTCTCGTGCATGGAAGGGCTCAAAGGGAATATTAAAATATTATCCAGGTACACCACCACAAACTTGTTCATCATGTCCATTGGAAGATTTTTAACCAGATTCTGGAATACCACAGGGGCGTCTGTGAGGCCAAATGGAATGACTCAATATTCAAAATGACCAAGGGGCATGTTAGATTCGATTAAATTAGATTAAACTTTATTCATCTCATATATGTTAAAAGCCACCTTCCACTCATCACCTTCCCTAATGCGGATGAGGTGGTACACATTATGCAGATTGGTAAAAATGGTGGCTCTGTGGAGGGAGGTGAGCGCTGAATCGAGAAACAGCAGAGGATATTGGATCTAATGGTAATGTGGCTCAGAGCCTGATATTCGCTAGAAGGTCTCGGTCCGCCGTAAACACAAAGAAGAAATCTTGGACCGACTGGGGAGGGCCGAACGTTCTCCTTCAAAATTTGCTTTTTCACAGAGGGCCAGGCAAGTTTGTATTTTTTTCTGCCTTGGTAAATAAAATCATCATTTAGAATTGGATTGGATAACTTTATTCATCCCGTATCCGGGAAATTTCGTTGAACTCGTAAAATTGCATTTTCTCTTTCCATGGGTTGTCTCTGCGTCATATGAAAATTGATTTGATGTCTGAAACCTGTGTGTGTGATAAATATGCAACAAACAGAAATCAGGAAGGGTGGCAAATACTTTTTCACCGCACTGTACTGCTCCCTTGCCTCCCTCTCCTGTTGGGAGTTCTGTAATAAGTGTCCCGTAGGAAGTGTAACACCAGAAAGGATGTCAGTGGCTGATAAATCAGGCAATTAACATAGCAATATTAGTTCCAGATGATTATTTTGGGATGTGTTCAGTCTATTGAGGGATTGGTTGTTCTCAACCAGGGCAAGTCAATGACCAAAAGCAGCAGGGTCTTATGAAAACAAAAAAAGGTGCTCACCTCAACGTAGATGCCAGAAATTTGGAGATCATGAGCATCGGTCTGTTGGGTAACCTGGAACTAAACTTGGCCATCCAGTGCCGTGGTCTTCAGAGGCCCGGTGTTACGTCCACGGGGGGATGTCGAGGCGAGGTACGAGGAATTAGGACCCATTCGCGGGGAAGCGGGCAAGGACGAGGGAAATCGTGCTCATAACCAAAACTTTAATAACTTAGGAGGGACCTTACAAAATAACAAAGACTTAGGAAATGAAACACGAAACCAAACCTGACTAGGGAAAACACGGGGAATCGAGGAACGAGGTAACGTGGATACATGGTAAGGGGATTTAGACAGACGATCCAACAATGAGGCTACTCCTAACACCCGGGGTATGAATGGTCACATCGTTGAGCCCAACTGCTTGATTATCTCTGTATCTATAAATTTCTCATCTGCACCACAATCAACCTGGGAGGTGACAGAGCATGACTGGCCTTGCTAGGAGAGTGTATTAAGGAGTTAGAGTTGGCGTGAAGGGTTATTACTCATATTGCTCATGAGCAATCCTCCTCCTAACAGGAGGATTGCTCATGAGCAATCCTCCTCCTAACAGGAGGATTGCTCATGAGCAATCCTCCTCCTAACAGAGGAGTCTGCTTGTTTTCTCTGCAGCACAGAAAATGCCAACTTTGCCAACAGTACTTGCATATATGGCACTGAAGCATTCATGTACAATCTTCGTGGGTCAGTTTGGTGTGGCCCAACTGCATAGGACACGCTGCCTAGGGCACGTGCGAGGCTTTGGCAGTCTGAAAAACCCGCGGGAGTGGCTGAGTGACGGGGAAACGAGAAGGTGGGGTGTCTGGCTGCTCCTGGCCCTGCTTCCTGCGCTCGCATAACCGGTTATCTATTTGGTTAACCGGGTTGAAGAGCTGGTCGAAGGCGTAGGTTCATCACATTTGGCCAGCTTGTCCTGGGGGAGAAACTCAGGGCACGGGTGTATATCTCCTGCCACACCTTGTCAATACAGTGACTTTCTGTTGCTGTAGGTTTATTTATTTCTAATTGTGACTGTTCCTCCCCAGACATTGAATCGCACTCTGCTTGCAATTTAGAATTTGTAGGGGCCTTAGCACTTAAGTCAGTTGGCGAATGCAACAACAAGCACATAATGTAAGAACCGACAGAAAACACCAAAGACTTGCCTTCCAAAGATTATATTTATCCTTCTATTTTATTTAGCATGGACATGAGTCGCTTAGCTGCCTCCTTGGCCAAGGGTGGTCGAAAATTTTTCGCATTTCCCCGGTGAAATGCAGATGAATCTTGCTCCCACAAGACACTAGTTGGAATCCCTCCCATAGAGGATTTCAAGCACTGCATCTAGCTTGAGGTTGATCCCAGTACCCTGTTCATTGCCAGTTAAAGTTTGTGATGCAGCTCCCTGATCTGCCCTGGTAGCGCTTGCGACCAACTTGGTAAACTGATCCAATCCAGAGCACGCTACCAACACCCCGATACAGCTCTAGGCCAGGGCTCCACCAAGACCAATCAGCGTGAAATCCCCCACCACGAGCCCAAATGGTTACGCATCTTCCAAGTCTTCTGCGTACAGATTCGCCAGGCACCCAATATTCATCGTATATCCGGCCAGATGAGTTCCACCCGAACAAGCAGATTCTCATCTCCTGCTGTCCTTGTAGAGAAAATTTGGTCAAAAATATTTAAAAATCAGTTCACAAATTCCATGCTTCCGTTTGAATTGCAAAGATCTCAGCCCTTTAGACAGAAGACAAACATACAATGCTGGGTGAGGGGGTAGGATAAGGGAGCAGATGCAAACACATCCGCCGCCGTTGAAGACGAATAGACCAAACCATTAGGCTGGAATAGGTAATTACTGAACGTCTTGAAAAGTTAATATTAATTATGGTATTTGTTTTCATGGTTTAACCATCTCTGAGTATGGGGGAGGGTGGTATGTACTCACTTTTTAACTTCAAATGGTCAAGAACATAAAGCATGCATCTTTAAAATAGAAAATGCAACAAAACAGGTAACAAACAAAACCATAGTCAACGTCAGTAAATTAGTTGCTTGAAATGTGCTTATTCTCACAGTGATCAATGCTTGTTACCAGGGATGTAAAAATATACTTTTAGTCTGGTGTTCAAATGGGCGGCCCAGTAACAGTGATTAGCGAGTTGGCCCCACAGCTCTGGGCAGTTCAAGTCTAGGTCGGTCCACCAGTGTGGAGGTTGCATGTTCTGCGTGGGTTTTCTCCAGGTGCTCTGGTTTCCTCCCACATTCCAAAAACATGCATGATAGGCTGACTGGACACTCTAAATTGCCCCTAGGTATGAGTGTGAGTGTGAATGGTTGTCCATCTCCTTGTGCCCTGCGATCGGCTGGCCACCGATACATGGTATCCCCCGCCTCTGGGCTGAAGTCAGCTTTGATAGGCTCCAGCAGTGAACATGAGAAATAACCTCTTCATTTAGCTAAATTTGAGATAGTCATTCATTCATCTTCCAAACTGCGCATCCTCGAAAGGGTTGCTGGGGTTGCTGGAGACTAACCCAGCTGACTTTCGAGTGAACGGCAGACTACACCCGCAGCCGTAGGGCACACAGAGGGACAATTAACCATACACACACAATCTTATCGCCACCAGCAGTCAGGCGAGTGAACTTTTACACCACGAGACGGCCAAATTTGAGATACTTTTGCTGTATTTAGGGGCTTCACAGAGTAGTCGAACAACTTCATTATAATTTATTATTAATCATTCTCACGTAAATGACTTTTTTTTCTCTTGCACATTAAAGGAAAGAGAGGACAGTGCTGTTTTGGTTTCTAAGAACAGCAAATTGATGTTTGTGCTCATGGTGTTAGAACTGTTTGAGAACTTTTAAATTATGGACACTGGAGAATTTAATGGATATTAATTTGTATCATATTTTAATATTACTGCATATAATTTTTGACATTTTTTAATGTATTTCTCCTTAGTTACAACTTGATATTCCATAATTACACAAACATAGGCAGTATACATTAATGATAAAACTGGAACAAAACTGAAATGGCATTCATTCAAGGTAGCATTTTGGCCCATCACAGCTGTTTGATTGTCAATTTTGTCTCTAAAAATGAATTGCCCTTCCTTTAAGTTGAAATTCTCACTCAAACCATCACTTTGATGTTACCATTTTACTAAGTTTTAGGCCAACAATTTTAATTGTGGAGGAAGCAGAAAGCCCTATCTTGCTCTGAGGCAGGAGTACTATCGACAGCACTCGTATGTCTTATCCACAGAATGTATGTTCTCCCTATATACTAGTTTATGGCTAATTTCTTTTTAAATAAAAAAATTCTACAAAGAGTCATTTACTTGCCAGATGGCTTGATCAAGGAACTGACATAAAACCTGAATCTGGGCCCAACCACTGCCCCACTGCTTGATAGAAATAGAAAATGTTCTAGATGTTATAATAAATTGAGTTTAGTACACCCATCTGTAAATGTCTGCTATAGCCTTTACAATAGCCTATTGCAAAAATGTGTAGTGTGGGAATTCAAGACTTCCCAATCGTCTGACCCTTACTTGAAAATATTGATGAACTTAAAACCATGGTAAAATTAAGTTTTAGAAAAAATGACACATTCCTCTTGTTGAATATTAGATTTTAAAAAAAAAACTGATGTTGGGGTTTAGTAACAACTCTGTCTTTTTTCTCAGTCTTACAGGTTATTTTACAAAGTATGACTGCTCCAGTGCTGATATCAATCCAATTGGAGGGCTTAGCAAAAATGACCTCAAGGGCTTTCTACTATGCTGTGTTGAAAAATTTCAACTCACAAGTCTGACAAGGTAAGGTTTGCTGATGAACCTCAGGTCTTAACCATGCGTTGTCTTACAGTCAGCACATTTACTATTGTAAATGCAGCTGGTATGCATACTTAATGCTAGGTTGTAACCCAAATTCAAGAGGTGTGTTTTGCCCACACTATTATTCAACAGATGTTAAAAGTCTATTCAAGTGATAGTTTCAAAAGAAAATATTTGACCTCCCGCTTTGTAACTATGCAAACGTCAATCCTCTAACTCTGCAATTCTCTTTTAATTGACTTTTCACTTTTTAAAAACATTGATTTTAACTAAACGAAGATTTTTAGCAAAACACTGAACTCTTTACAGTTTTTTATTTGTAAATGCTCCACTGTAACTGGAATCCGCTTCATTGTGACTAGAACTGAGGAACTCGACGAATGGAAACTAATGAACCTCAACATGCCTCCACTTTCCATGGAAGATCACCACATACTGCTCCAGATGCTTTTTATGCAAAGCCAAAGCACTACAACTCAGGAAGGCATTTTTGGGGCAGAACTAAGTAGTGGCAGATTCATGATAAAAAAAAGGAATGACCTCCACTGTTAGGTCTATGAAAAGGCATCTACAATCACTAAGCAGTATCTTTTCCCCTCACTTTTACTTAATTCAATAAAATCCATATGTATCCCTTGAAATGGATATGTAGTTTTTGGGAATTGCCCACGTTTTGGCCGTATCCCCCTTGGGGGTTATGCCGAGCGCAAATCAAACATGCTCTGCAAAAAAATTTTGCATATAGATTAAATCCATACGTTTTGTAGTGTCGTTGCACCAAAGCAACCATTCCCGCCGTCGAGACATGCGTTTTGCCATGACTCAAAATGGCCGCCCATCTAAACAAATTTTTTGGTAAGATTGGTTGGCCTTCAATGCTCGCGTAAACCCCATTTTGCAATTTTGCCCCTTTGCCAATCCATGTTTTGAATTCAGATTGTGGGCTTTGTAGCTGCATTTTTGCTAAAATGTCGTCCGATAAGACATTTTTTTCATATACCGAGTCTGCCATTCCAATAAAGGGTTTCTTTGCAGCTTCCTTTGCCGTTTTATCAGCAAAGGCATTTCCCAAGGACACCCGATCATGATTTGAAGTGTGTGCCGCACACTTGCAAACAGCAATTTGTTTTGGGAGCTGAACTGCAGCTATTAGCCGTTGTAACAATTTGGCATGCGTAACTGCTTTGCCGTTAGAAGATATCATACCCCTATTTGCCCAATAACTAGCGAAAACGTGGCAAGTTGAGAACGCATATTGACTGTCTGTATAAATTGTAACGTCCATGTTGCCCATCAAAATGCATGCTTCCGTCAATGCAATTAATTCTGCCGCTTGTGCAGAGTAATTGGACGGCAAAGGTTCTGCCTTTAGTATTCTAGTTGCGGTTACAACCGCATACCCCGTCTGAGTTTTCCCCGTATCATCTTTTCTAGCGGAACCATCAACAAAAAGGACTTCACCGCTGTCCAGCGGTTGGTCCATCAAATCTTTCCTACACCTCGTAGCCTCTTCGGCTACCCCTTGACAATCATGACGTTCTCCCTCCCCAGGAAGTGGCAACAAAGTAGCTGGATTAATTTTAGCACATCTTTCGAGCGTTAGATGTGGTTGTGACAGTAAAATGGCTATACAAGATAAATGCCTTGCTGGAGATAAAAATTTCATGTTAGTTTGTAACAACAATGTAGCCACTGCGTGTGGAACCCTAAGGGTTAAAGAATGAAAAAGCACTATTGTAGCACTGCTCTCTACTGCCATAGAAGCTGCCACCACCGCCCGTACACAATGAGGAAGTGCGCAGGCCACCCTATCTAATCTGGACGAAAAATATGCAACCGGCCGCATCTTCCCCCCGAATTCTTGAGTCAGCACTGACGTCATATACATTCCTTTACAGTCTACCATTTGTACAAAAGGCTTGTTATAATTGGGTAGCGCTAAGGTTCCGCTAGCTACTAGCATCTGTTTTAATGTACAAAACGCATTTTCCGCCTCTGCTGTCCAATTTAAAGTCGAGCACATTTTCAAACCATCATCATTCATCAATTTAGAAAGGGGAGAAACAATTTCCGCATAATTCGGAATCCATGCCCTACAGTAATTAGTGAGACCTAGAAATGACATTATCTGCTTTTTAGTTAGCGGTTTAGGTGCGTCTAAGACCACCTTCTTTCTGTCTTCTAAAATTTTTCTTCCTCCCTTGACGAGATTATGTCCCAAATATTTTACTTGTTCTTTACAAAGCTGCAATTTGTTTTTGTTTATTTTGTGGCCTTCAGCCGCCAGGTGGCCTATCAACGCTAAAGTGTCTATCTTACAAGATTCCAAAGTAGATGACGCCACTAATACATCATCAACATACACAATAATTTGGCTTCCCCCCGGCGGGTGGAATCTCGCAACACTGTTACTCATTACCTGTGCATATATTGTGGGACTCTCACAATATCCCTGCGGCAGTCTCGTAAAAGTATACTTTTTCCTTCCGAACGTGAAGGCAAACCAATACCGACTGCTTCGATCTAATGGGATGGAGAAAAAGGCGTTACTTATGTCAATCACCGTAAAAAATGTCGCACCTGGATCTAAATTATTCAGAAGTGTATGTGGGTCCGGCACACAAGGTGCACGCTGAATCACTGCAGAATTTACCGCCTGTAAATCTTGAACCATTCTCCATCCCACAGAAGGGGCCGCCTTTTTTACTGGAAATATGGGAGAATTGCAAGGTGAATCATCACATTCAATAATCACTCCTGCTTTTAACAAATCCTCAATTACCGGTTTTATTCCTTCCAAAGCATCAGGTTTTAATGGATATTGTCGGACACAAGGCCTGAATTCAGTTTTCGGTCTAATTCTTACCGGTATCACCCTTTTTACGAGTCCCACATCAGAAGGCCCTTTAGACCATATTTCGGGAGGAACCGTCGCTAACAGTTCCTCCTCCTCATCTGATAACAGATATATCTCCTTCGTCGATTTCACTAGTCACTGAAGGTATATTCCCACTCCTACGCCCGTAGTGAGAAATACTGCTTTTCTGTATGTTTCCGTATGTTCGCTATATTCAAGCCCCGTGTCCAATGTCGTCCAATCGGTTGCCCCGCGGGCCATATGTACAAAGTCACGCAGCACCTCCTTTCTTTGATTGTATGGTTTGTATAATACAATGTGTGGAGGTGACCATTCGAGAAAAAGGTTTTTATACCCCTCAGGCAACTGCTGTTGTCACAAATACCCTCCGATTTGTATATTTAGCTCCTGGAACACTCATTCGAATTGCAGTTTTACAAGCACCAGTATCACATAAAAACTTTAATTGTGCCCCATTTACGAACAATGTAATCTCCGGTTTAATCGTGTCCAATGCCAGTATTTCCGCTAAATTTAGCTCAACTTCTTCAAATTCAAATTTTTCACTCACTATACTTTGAGCAGCCCTGTCGGCTAGTCATGCTGGCCGGGCCTCTCCTCCAGAGGCCCTGTTATCTGGGCAATCACGCGATATATGTCCCAATTTTCCACAGATCCAGCAGACTCATTTGTCAAACGTCCGTTGTTTGTCCGTCTTCCCCATATATCTTCTCCCTCTGTTATTATTAAAATTTTTACGTTCCCATCCCCTATCTTGGTAAAAAATTCCATCCTCATTTGAGGATGACCCCCCTTTTTTCTTCCCTTTTTTCTTTAGCACCTCCTCAGCATGCAATGCCTGATTCACGTATTGTTCAAGCGTGCCTGTGGGCCTATCCACCCAATGTTTTTCAATCCAGTCTCTAAGAGTATAGTGTGAATGAGCATGGAGCACATTTTTTAGCTGCTCCTGATAAAGGCTACCCACCGCGTGGTCCTCAGCGATGCCGCTGTTAGCCTTAAAACAAGCTGTCATTCTGATTTTATACTCCTCGAAAGGCTCATCATCCTTTTGCTTAGCTCTGCCAATAGCGGTATAATTCGCCTTTGTTTTAAATTTGCTCGTGGCCCGTTCTATCAACTCAAGTACCCTAAAGTTTAACTCACGGCTGTCATGACCTAGGGAGCCACCATCAAATGTTGGGCTCCAATCGCCTCTAATAACATGCCAATCACCTTTCAATGCGGTCATCCAAATTTGCTGTGTTTCCACTCCATTTAGGTGATACGACCGCCTAATGTCCTCCATTTGTAGGACAAATTCATCCACATCAATTTTGTGCGACGTGATGCCATCTATAGCCTTTTTCACGTCATCCTGTGTCCAAGTTCTATGAACTAGGATTGTCGCGGGCTGTTTATCCTCCACATTAGGGTTGGCGACCTTGATCATGGGGTATTGTTCAGGAAAAATATCAGTCATTGGCGGCGCCCCAGGCTGGGGGGATAGCACTTTTTCCCACGTTTTTGACCAATCCCCAACGGGGCCCCCCGACCTGGTCACCCGGTCAGGCCCATATGTCGGAGGGGGCAGCGTCGGATACAACCGCGTCTCCTCCGCTTTTCCCGACAATCCCCCCTCTAGCTTTTTTTCTTTAAGGCCCCCTCTTTTCCCCACCGCGCCTGTCTCATCGTCCTCCTTTCTGTGGAACAAGACAGAAGGCTCTGCTTTTCCGGCCCCGCTGTTATCAACATTTTGGCTCTCACTCCGCTCAATTTTTCTAACATTCCCATCACAACGCTTTTTTGCCATCAAAAACCAATAATTTGTATCCTCATATCCATCATTATCCATTTTACACAGATTACTCTTGTGCTTAACGCGCATTTTATCTTGTAAATCCAGTATTTTATGCATATTAAGTTGTCCAGTAAACCCATACTCGGTTATCCATAAGTTTAGGTGTTTAACTCTTGTAGCGCTTTGACTTTCAACAAACTTCCAATCTCTACACGGCAGACGCTGTTTTGGATCGTCGTCGCTAGCCGCTTTCTCATTCGAGCTGCCCATCTTTGGATGGAGCTCGCGTGCACTCAGTTATCAGTTAGCAAATTTCTTTTCCGCGGAAGGACATACGTAACACACGCAACACGTAACACACGCAACACGTAACACACGCAACACAAATGTATACCCTAGCTTGATATACTGTCAGAGTTATATTTGTACCTTTCCGGACCACGGCACAGGACACCCCGAACTGCCCCTAGTTTTATAGACTCATGCTCTGTCTCTTTACCTGGCAGCGACTAGTATACCCAGGGTTTTTACGCAGTCCCCTGGACGCGAGTCGCAGTCCCCTGGACGCGAGTCGCAGTCCCCTGGACGCGAGTCGCAGTCCCCTGGACGCGAGTCGCAGTCCCCTGGACGCGAGTCGCAGTCCCCTGGACGCGAGTCGCAGTCCCCTGGACGCGAGTCGCAGTCCCCTGGACGCGAGTCGCAGTCCCCTGGACGCGAGTCGCAGTCCCCTGGACGCGAGTCGCAGTCCCCTGGACGCGAGTCGCAGTCCCCTGGACGCGAGTCGCAGTCCCCTGGACGCGAGTCGCAGTCCCCTGGACGCGAGTCGCAGTCCCCTGGACGCGAGTCGCAGTCCCCTGGACGCGAGTCGCAGTCCCCTGGACGCGAGTCGCAGTCCCCTGGACGCGAGTCGCAGTCCCCTGGACGCGAGTCGCAGTCCCCTGGACGCGAGTCGCAGTCCCCTGGACGCGAGTCTCATTTAAAAAATGGACCTCACGTGCAATGCCCCTTCGCGCATTTGGAACCCGTCAACAAACGCAGACATTGACGTGGACTTACCAGATATGACCCCAGATGTCTCTTTCAGAGGGTTAGTCGTCGAAACCCTCGAGAACCCAGGCGCTCCTTCGAGTTATCCAGCCCGGAAAAGGGTATTTAAGCGCCGTGCACGGTCTTTCCAGATATCGAACGGAAGCGACCTGGATTCTGCTTCGGTATCTTGACCACAGGCTCGAAGGACCAAATGTTAGGTCTATCCAATAGTAGGTTTATTCCTTAGGTATTTCCAATTCAGCTTTCAATAAAAAAGGCATCTGTAGTCACATCATCATTTAATTCTTGCAAGAAGAGAATACATCCGGCCGCTCGCCCCACAAGATTATTCTAAAGAGAGGCATTATGTCCTGCCCATTTAAGGCTTCAAATCAAAACAATTACAAGGTTATCGATTCCAATTGCGTAAGCAAGAAACAAAACAATTCCATAATCAAGCAAACCTAGCGTCAACCTAGCGTCACAAATTAAAACAATATGCGAGTAATCGATCCAATTGCGTAAGCAAGAAACAAAACAATTCCACATCAAGCGTCACAAAGGAAAAACAAATATGCGAGTTGATTGATAGCCATCCGCTGAGCCAACAACAATTAAGCGTCCTTCACCGATCTTCATTGCGAACTTGCATCTGGGGAAAGGGTTGAGGTGTATCTTCCAGTACTCAGTCCTCGGAGCAAGAACTCAGTGTATTGTTTTATGTCCTTGCGAACTTGTATCTCTCGCTGGACCCAGCTGTCCTGGAGAGCGACCTTGGCGTAAGCGTTTGTCTTCACATATTAATTCAACTCTAACATAAAAGCGATCAACACATATATATATATATATATATATATATATATATATATATATATATATATATATATATATTGTTTAATATAGTTACACATTTAGGATGAGCATTACTATTCCTAATAAGCAAATATATTGATTAATATAGTAAGCATGTATATTATAAGGCTTTATATTCATTGCAAACACATTTATAATAATGATTACTCCAACATCCACTAACTTCATTTATGGACAGAATATCTAGACCAAGCTGTGACGTTGAGGGGGTCCGGTTTGGTGGCCTTAGCTTTTTGCAGATGATGTAGTTCACCTCGCCCGGGACATTCTGGAGGGGCGACGGCGATATTGGGGCGGCTCACCCGGTACGGTGTCTGGAGGAGCAACGGCGATGTCGCAGGGCGGCTCGCCCAAGATGGTCACTTTAGGGGCGACAACGATGTCGCAGGGCACCTCGCCAGGGACGGTCTATGGAGGGGCGACGGCGATGTCACAGACCGACTCGCCCGGGAAGTGGTTCTTGAGCAGTGTGTTGACATCCATATCCACGGCGTAAATCCCTTCCTAATGCCGGTTCATTTTTTTATTCCTCGTGGTTATCACTCGCTATGTGTCCTTCGAAAAGGATATTGTTGCCGTGTTCCGTATGTTCACTTTGTCTTTCTTGGTATTATGCACAGTAGATTCATTTATGCCGCAATGGCATGATATGTAGCAACGTCCCTTTTTCGCTTGCTGTCATCATATCTGGTTCTTTCTTTGGATCATTGGATGCCTTAGATCAGTGAATCCGCAAAGTGGTGAAGGATGACAGTCTAACAAAACTAGGTTATATTTGGTGCAATATCAATCCAGCAACGTGGACATGGCATTTTTCGTCAAACTAGGTGATAGCAAGACTCCTGAACACTTTGATAATAGCACACTTTGGAAATTGCATCGGGAATACCTTTTTGTGGTGAAAATGGTGACAGGCAAAGAATTAACTCCATCAAGTACACACAAAAATTAAACAAACATGTTATAAATGCATGATGAGCGAGGGTCGAGGGCACACAAATCAGTAACTGCCGGAAGAAATACCTGGAAAGGGGGTTCATACTCCGCAGGGGGGCATTTTCCCTTCTCGGGCCGACTCTAAAGTCTGCCTAGCGCGCTAACCTCAGGTCCAGCATCATGAAGACACTTCCCCTTCTAGCCAAGGGCAGGCAGCATTTTGCCTTTGAAAGGTGCTTTAAAAATGTGTCTTTGGTTGGTTGATATTTATTCAATTATGTTTCTATATAGCTATTATCTATTTATTTTTTGACCCATGGCACCCTGTTCTGTCCAGATGGATTTTGTGATTAAGCAACAAAATAACCCATGTGGTCAATTAAAACTTTTTAAGATTTTAAAGAGACACAGATTTGCTATTCTGCATTTGTAAGCATATGAACAAGGTTAAAACAAACAACGGCTTCAGTCCAGTTTCCAAGCGTTCACACCCGCATTCTGTTGTCATTCATTTCAGGCATTTCCACTGTATAGCTCTAATATGTTGTTTCTTTGAGTATTGAGTGTTTTTGAGGGTCAAAAGCACTGCGAGCACACGGAAGTCAAATGCCTTGCCACTCCACTGAGATGTTTTGAATGGATTTACCGTAATGCTTGGAATGCGCGGGGAGGCTATTTTTAGGGTGAATCTCCTCTTTTTGTGATTTTTTTTCAAATGAACATCATGTAAAAATGAACACTGGGGGTAAACAAAAAATAGTACAGTACTTCAATTAGTAATTCATTGAATGTCATTACAGTATCCTTGCTGCTCCACCGACGGCTGAACTCGAGCCTCTGACTGATGGACAGGTGTCGCAGATAGATGAGGTACAAAATTATTTAATTCTATTATAATAACAAGGAGAACCATCTGTCCTAAAGCCCCTTTTCCTGCAATTTTTAAATCTTCTGTGGGACCATGGCTAATCGGGTCAGGGAGTTCCTGATTCTTGTGCCTTTCCCTTTTTCGTGAGGAGTTGTTTTCATGGAGAGACAGAGCTTCCTGCTGGTGAATGGGAAGCCAGTGAGGTGTTGGGAGCAGAAAGCAACTCAAGCACAATAATGAAAAAAATACAAGAAGTTTATTTATGTTTTGTGGGAGATTGATTTTCTTTAATGTTTCATAACCTGTATTGTTTTTTTTGTATCTTGCAACAAAGCTTTTTCTAACCTGAATATTTCGTATGCAGCATCTGTAAATAATTTGACTTCTCTATTGTGAAATTTCAAGATTTTAATCAACTAAACTAATGTTCTAGCAGTGGCGGGCGGTGCATTTTCTGATAGCGCCTTCAACGTATCAATCCAACCCTCAAAAACTATTTTATGGCTATAAAACCTCTACTGCAGCTACAGCTGAGACACATAAAAATAATCAATAAATTAATGCACAAAAATGGGGTAAAATCCACTTCCTAGCAGCATTTCATGATTAAATACAAATACTGGAGCTTTTCAGACATTAAAACCAGGCCAGGGGGTGATTTTCCCGGGAAAAGACAGCGATGAACGTCAATGGCGTACGGGCAAACATTGCCCGAAAATGGGGTAAAATCCAGCCAAAAACAGTATTTATTGATTAAATACAAATACTGGAGCTTTTTAGACATCAGAACCGGGCCCGGAGTATCATTTCCCCGTTAAAAGACAGCGATGAACGTCGATACGTCCATACGTGAAATGACAAAAAATGCACTAAAATGAGGTAAAATCCACTTCCTAGCATCATTTATTGATTGAATACAAATACTGGAGCCTTTGAGACATTACAACCAGGCCAGGGGGGTGATTTTTCCCGGGAAAAGACAGCGATGGACGTCAATGGTGAAACGCCAAAAATTAAACTGGGGTAAAATCCACTTCCTAGCAGCATTTTGTGATTAAATACAAACACTGGAGCTTAAATACAAACACTGGCGCTTTTCAGATATCGGAACTCTGCCCACAATTGAAATATTATTTAGGAATATAGCCATATTTGTAATTTTACTCACCAAAAATCCTTTTTACACAATATCCATCCTTCCTTTCTTTCTTCCTTCTTTCCTATCGCCATCGAAGCTAATGATTAAAGTTGAGCCTGTCCTGTCATATTTCTGGCATAGTCCGTTTTGAAAATAGCATTAAATCAACACAACAATATACTATTTGCTTGTGGAGCTAAGTTAGCGCGCTGAAAGTGCCCCACACACCATTTTCCCGGCTGTAACAGGCTTGCTAGCTTCGGAGTTGACCGCCCTTTCTTAATGATGTCCATTTTTTTCCTGAAAAAGTCCGTCTTGAAAATAGCTTTGTGAGCAAACAGAATCTATTTGTTTTTGCTTCTGTCGGCCATAGTTTGCGATCTCGGCTGCCTCGGTACTGCTTTGGCCCGCCTACTAGCCAATCATAGTTTGTGAAAGCAATGACATGTCCCAGCCAGCAAAATGCTAACGCCTATGAAAAATCATTGTGGGGTTGCCAACTCGAAATCTGATTGGTTAAAAGCAACAGTCTAGTTTAATGCAGCAGAGCCCGCAAGAACTGATTGTGCAGGCTTTGAGGCAGATCTGATCTGTCAACAAATAATGGCTGAAATGTGATTGGTTAAATGCTTCAATATGAAAACACACATCTGGAAGCAGTGCAACCAGGAGGAAAAGCAATGAAAGGAAGCTAACAGACCATTTGGAATAATAAGTACGTATTGATGGACAAAATATAATATGATTCAGGTATTTCTTAGGCCAGCAGAGAAGGCCTTGAAGGCCCTGACGGCCCGCCACGGTGTTCTAGGTTTTGATGGTACAAACCAAATGTGACATCATTCACACGGGTGAACCCCAATACAGCAATCCCTTGAATATTGCGGATAATGTAGACCAGATATGGCCGCAATAATCGAAAAAACGTAAAGTTTAGTAATACCTTGAGATATGAGCTTAATGCGTTCCGGGACCGAGCTCGTATGTCAATTTACTCATACCTCAGATCAATTTTTCCCATAGAAAATAACTGAATACAAATTCATCTGTTCTCACCCTCTGAAAAAACAGCAAAAACAGGATATTAGATTAGAACTTTATTTCATCCCGTAATCGGGCAATTCCCTTGGTTGCAGTAGAAAGACCGTAGCAAGCAGAGACACAGAAGACATTGTAGACCTAGTAGGTAAAAAACTGGAGCCACACACAGGAAGTCCACAAGGTGGGAACCTTCTGCAGACTGAGACTGAGGTTAAATATGAAGAATCACTCTTTCAAGCTGATCCTCACAGTCCCTCAGTAGTCTGGAGCTGATCATCTTCCTTGCCTAAGCTGTCCTATCACCCGATCAGCAACGGAGAGGCCGGTAGGGGGCTTCAAAGCACAGAAGCTCGGCAAGCATCAACATCTCCTCCATCTTACCAGGGAGCGATCTCACGCTCCCATAACAATGATGGAATGCTCAGTCTGGAGCGTTGCCTCTTCTCCCGGCACTATCGTCCACTGCCACAGCTGATCCCGCGTGCATGACAGTAGAGGCACGGCTGAACGCCTCCAAAGACGTCTCGGACTAGCCCAAAGAAACCAAGCCACGCGACGGGTGGAGTCGAGTCGCAAATGTCGTAAAACAACAAAGCAAAAAGTACAAAGCAAAGTACCGTATTTTCACACCTATAAAACTGACAGGGCGCAGTCTCAGTTGCAGGTATATTTTCAGTTTTTTGTCATTACATTGGGCGGTTCCTCGGAAAAGGCGCTAGCATGACAATAGGCTAGCATGTGTTATGCTAGCCGCTAGTGTACCTGTGTTTTGCTAGCCACTAGCGTACCTGTGTTGTGCTAGCCGCTAGCGTACCTGTGTTCATTCTAGCCGCCAGCATACCTGTGTTATGCTAGCTGCTAGCATATGTTATGCTATCCGCTAGCGTACCTGTGTTATGCTAGCCGCTAGCATATGTTATGCTAGCCGCTAGCATATGTTATGCTAGCCGCTAGCATATGTTATGCTAGCCGCTAGCATATGTTATGCTAGCCGCTAGCATATGTTAGGCTAGCCGCTACATGTTTTTTTAAAGACAGCGCAAGTATAACTAAGTTTGATCATGCTTTATTGATGTAAAGCAGGGGTGTCAAACCGGTCCTCAAAGGGCCGCAGTGGGTGCAGGTTTTCATTCCAACTCAACAAGAGGATACCTTTTGCAAGTGTAATCAGTTAATTAAAGTCAGGTGCTAATTATTTTAGAAGACACCTGATTGGTTAAAATGTCGGCACTGGATCGGTTGGAACAAAGACCAGGACCCGCTGTGGCCCTCGGCGGAATCGGTTTGACACCCCTGATGTAAAGGGTACACTCTGATATAAAGAGTTCGGCATTCAACATGCTAGGCTCCACTGTCAGTCAGAGTTGTGTATTCTGGGAACTTTATTCCAACTTGGGCGAAAGCTCGAACAACAGTGGTGGCTGACACTTGAGCTCAGTCATCCACAATCCATTGTAACTCGTGACATGCATCACTCCCAAGCCTTTGATTCTCCTCGCTGTTACATCAGCATTGACAATTCATTCCAAATCATCACGTAACTCACGTGACACTTCCTGCCTGAACTACTATATTGGCCATCCGTTAGCAAAGCTGTTACATTGTGTTCGATCCATGGCTTCAGTCCATTTTCCAAGCGTTCACACCCGCATTCTGTTGTCATTCATGTCAGGCATTTCCACTGTATAGCTCTAATATGTTGTTTCTTTGACTATTGAGTGTTTTTGAGGGTCAAAAGCACTGCGAGCACACGGAAGTCAAATGCCTTGCCACTCCACTGAGATGTTTTGAATGGATTTACCGTAATGCTTGGAATGCGTTGGGAGGCTATTTTTAGGGTGAATCTCCGCTGGGTTGATCCCAATAAGTAGCATGTCGGCAAGAAATAATACCAGTCACTCAAGCGGTCAGGGTCATACAAAAATTGAATTTAGTGCACAGACAAGGCGCACCGACCGATTGAGAGCATCGACCATTTTAGAGAACATTTTAGACTTAAGTGCGCCCTATAAGTGTTAAAATACGGCATATGGGAAAACATTAAGAAATATTTATAGGCAATTAAAAAAGATAGAAAAGCAGCAAAAAGAAAACTAGCAAGAGCGGACGGAGCTACCGCCTGCCACTTGACCGGCGCCATCTTGGTTGCAGTAGCAAGAACAGACACAAGAAAAAGACATTGGAGAGCTAGATAAAACTGGAACCACACACAGGAAGTCTTCCACAAGGTGGGGACCTTTTGCAGACATAGACTGAGGTTGAAAATATGCAGAACAATGGGAAAAACATATTTTTATTTGTTCTAATTTACCACCTACCGTATTTTCACGACTATAAGGCGCAAAAAAAGTCTTAAATTTTCTCCAAAATAGACAGGGCGCCTTATACATACATATATACATATACATATATACATATATGCATATACATATATGCATATACATATATACATATATACATATATATATATACATATACATGTATACATATACATATATACATATACATATATACATATACATATATACATATACATATATACATATACATATATACATATACATATATACATATACATATATACATATACATATATACATATACATATATACATATACATATATACATATACATATATACATATACATATATACATATACATATATGTATATATATATATATATATATGTGTACGTGTACACATACAGTGGTACCTCGAGATACGAGCTTAATCCGTTCCGGGACTGAGCTCGTATGACAAGATTCTGTATATTTAGATATCTTTATATATTTAGATATTCTGTATATTTAGACTGTATGTAGATTCATGTATATTTATGTGTGTATGTATATATGTGCTAAGCAACACGCTTATTTATTTATATATTTATTCATGTATTTATTTATTAACTTACTTTTACCTATCTATTTATGTCTAAAATGCCTTTCCTATTCCTGCATCCTCACCCTCTTGCTACTGTGACAACAAAATTTCCCGAATACGGGATGAATAAAGTTATCCAATCCAATTCTCGTAACTCGAGCGGAAGTTTCCCATTGAAATGAATGGGAAACAAATTAATTTGTTCCAACTCTCTGAAAAAAACACCAAAAACAGGATATTGGATTGAAAAAAATGTTTTATTTCTTATAATTCGCCATATATTGACAAACTAATAAATAACGACTGGTTTAATAGTAATAATGTGTTTAATAGGAGTAAAATTAGACACATTTCGCGGAGGGTATAGACAGCGGCATACACGGAGGCGGAGGGGGGGCTTTATCCACGGCACCAATGCAGTCGTAAACGAACAAACAAATTTAAATTAACTTTGATAACTATATACAGACACTCAACGTTTAATGTAACTTCAAACAAAACTAAATTCTAAATTTGTTGTAATCTTTTTTACCTTACGGGTACCTACGGGTTGACACCACCTGGCCGCTCCGCCGAAGTCTTCAAAACGAACTCATCAAGAGTTGTTTGTTTTTGTCTACCCTTCAAAATATTTCGATAATGTCGCATACAAATGTCATCACAATAAGATAACGCACGACCACTTGCCAACGAGAAATAGTCTTTAAAGAACGATCGCGGGAGCATCTTTCCTGAGAAAGAATAACAGGAAATAAAATAGTTGATCTTACCCACGTATTGATTGTGGGTAATGAAGTTTTATTCTGAGAAAGGTTGCCATTGCCTATGGGTGTTGTGTGCACGAGTATACTTCATTACCCAGAAAGCCCTCTTTTTGCCCGCGCGTTGTGCGTTTCCTGGTCGTATGAGAAACTCGTCTGAATTAATTAGTTCCGTGCTCGTAGACATTGTTATACACGAAATATGTATGTGTGTATGTATGCATGTATATATATATATAATGTATATATATATATATATATATATATATATATATATATATATATATATACATACATATATACATACATACATATAGTGTAATAGTTGATTTTCTGATTGTGTTTTTTATCTATTTGTAAGAATTAACTCTTGGAAAAAAGGAAACTTTGAAAAGCATTTGACAATTTTTCAATTCAATTCAATTTTATTGGCGAAAGAAAAGCACAAGGCTAAGGGCCATGTAACAAAGATACAAGAAGTGTGTAAACAAAAACGCGGTGTTGTCACTGGTTCACGGCCAACACGTCATCCAGAGCCCTCTTGAACTGAGCGACCGTCGGCTTCTCGACCACACTCTGCGGAAGCCGGTTCCAAGGACCGGCGATGCGCACTGAAAAAGCAGCCTTCCGCCGATTTAACCAGAACCTGCGAGGATACAGCTTCCACGGATGACCCCTCAGACCACGATCAGGTGCGGGCGTGAAGAAGAGATTGCGGTGCATGTTGTAGATACCGTGGAGGATGTTGTAGGCCAGTATCAGGTCCCCTCGCAGACGCCTCGCCTCAAGGGTCGGAAGATTGAGTCGCTGGCATCTTTCCTCGTAGGACATTAAGCTGAGGCCGCGGACCATCCTCGTTGCAAGCCTCTGGACCCGCTCCAGATGCTGGATGTCCCTGGCGAGGTACGGTGATGCAGCTTGGACCCCATACTCGAGAATGGGCCTCACCAGGGAAACATACAGCGGAAGGAAGATGTCTGCGGTGATGATGGCAAAGGACCGGAACATCAGGAACAGCACTCCGCGAGCTTTGTTGGCTGATTGGATGCATTGGGCCGTTGGTTTGAACGTGGCATCGACAATGATGCCCAGATCTTTGCACCGTTGAGATCGTTCCAGTTCCAGGCGTCCTGGTTCAAAAACGAGAGGTGCATCAGGAGGGGCCCCAATAGCCAAATGACTGCATTTAGTGATGTTGAGCTGCAAGTCCCACAGGTTCGACCATCTCCACACGTGATGAAGGCACCTATGCAGGTCCTCGTAGTCACTCCGGGGAGCAACGAGCTTCACATCATCAGCAAAGAGGAGAACCCGCTGGGAGATGTGCTCTGGCAGGTCGTTGACAAACACCACAAACAACAGTGGTCCAAGAACGGAGCCCTGGGGGACACCGCTGGGGGCGTTGTGAGTCTCCGAGAGTATGCCGTTGACTTGAACTTGAAAGGTGCGGCCAGCCAAAAACGCATCAATCCACCTCACGACCGCTGGGTGAATCGCATATGCTTCCAACTTGCGGAGTAGCAAGCAATGGTTGACCGAATCAAACGCCTTGGCGAAGTCCATGAAGACCAGGTCGGGAATTTGTCGATCGTCCATTAATTGAGTGACCCATTCCTCCATCATCAGCAAGTTGGTGAGGCAGGATCTCTTGGACACGAAGCCATGCTGACTATCGGAGATCACCGCTGCGTTCTGGAGATGGGCCATCATGGACGTTTTGATGATAGATTCGAACATTTTGCAGATCACTGAAGTGAGGGAGACCGGTCGGTAATTCAACGGGTCTTCTCGGTCTCCTTTCTTGTAGATAGGGCAGATGACGGCCCGTCTCCAGTCTTCGGGGATGTCACCTGATTGCAAGGACAGTGTGAAGAGATAAGCGAGGGGAAGTGCTATGGTCGGAGCGAGTGCCTGGAGGACCCTCTGGTGAATACCATCAGGACCATGGCTTTTAGTGGCGTCCAGACACATCAAGGCTCGGTAGAATTCAGGAGGTGTAATGGCAACTGCAGGCATTGGGGGAACATCCCGAGCAAAAGGAGGTGCTGGTCGCCCATCATCGACTTTGTAAATGCCTGCGAACACCCGAGCAAAAGGAGAACTTTGCCCCTCTGCATCTGTGACACCGACTCCATCAGCATCCTTGAGTTTAACCACTTGATTGTGAATTTGATAATATTCTTTATTTTTATGCTTTGCTGGTAAATGCCACTAGGTAAAAGGAGCAAAAAAATGAAAATTCTCTTTACCCACTACTAAAATAGGATTTTTGACGTTTGGCAACTCTACCATAGTTAGCTGGGATAGGCTCCAGCACCCCTGCAACCCTTATGAGGATAAATGTTTCGGAAAACTAACAAATGCATATTTCTGATAGGTTCACCAATAGGGATTCCTAAATGCACGCACAAATAAAGAGACAAGACAATCTTCTGGGTTTTCTTGCAAGAGAGAATCGAACCTTACAGGTCTCTGTCCAGGTTCGTTCTGGCGTCTCATGCATCTTTTCCTTGTTTATTAGCTTCAAGGACCCTATTTACAATGGATGTCTCAGCTCTCAAGGGAGGGGTGGGAAACATGAGTGAGACGTCAAATAGTCAAGGACCCTAGTTTCAATAATAATAATCGGACATGGGCTTTGTCATCATTGACTCGACAAAAGCCTAATTGTCATCATACCCAGAAACTGCGTATGACGAAATTGGTAAAATAGACGTCTTAGCCCTCAAAACAAATGAAGGTCATGTGGAGCCGAAGGTTCTTCTCCAGATTCCAGCAGTCCAAGAGGATTCGACCTTCCTGTTTGGTCTAACTAAGGAGCAAAACATTTACATCGTTGCAAGCAGATCTACTATAATAACTTTTCTAATGTTAATAAGCAAAGCATCCTTCATTGCAAGCAAATATATAATAAAGTAAGACTAATAACTCTAACAATTTCCTTTGATGTTAAGTAACTCTAACGGTTTTTCCTATCTTGGAACAAAAAAAATCCTATCAAAACTTTTCAAAACCTGAATATTTTTTTATGTAGAAGCATTCGTAAGTAGAAGGACCATTATAATTATCAGCGATAGAAAAGGGAACTATGATGAAAAAGATTGTTACTTCTTTCAATTTTTATTTTGTTGCATTTAACTGACCAAAAAACTTACTGTTTTCCTGGTCGAGTCAACAACCAAGCAAGTCTTATTTTCTAATCCCTACATTTTCATGTCTTTACAGGTTGACATGGGCATAACCTACTCTGAGTTATCAGTAATTGGACGACTAAGGAAAATCTCAAAATGTGGACCTTTCAGTATGTTTTGTAAACTTGTTCATATATGGAAAGATGTGCTTTTACCCACAGAGGTTAGTGATCTGTACACATGTATTCTCAAAACATAGGTTTCATAGTAGTGAGAAAAATAATGTAATGAAATAATTCTCTACATAAAGGGTGGCCCGGCGGCTGAGTGGTTAGCACGTTGGCCTCACAGTGAGGGACCTGGATTCAAATCCAGGTTGGTTCACCTGTGTGGAGTTTCCATGTTCTCCCCAGGCCTGCGTGGGTTTTTTCCGTGTACTCCAGTTTCCTCCCACATTCCAAAGACATGCATGGTAGGCTGATCGGACACTCTAAATTTCCCCTAGGTGTGTGTGAGCGGGAATGGTTTTTTGTCTCCTTGTGCCCTGCAATTGGCTGGCCACCAATTCTGGGTGTCCCTCACCTCTGGCCAGTCAGCTGGGATAGGCTCCAGCACCCCCCGTGACCCGAGTGGGGATAAAGCGTTTCAGAAAATGAGATGAGATTAAATCTCTACATCGAGCTGCCCATCATCTTCCATCACAAAGACAGCAGTTTAAGCGAGAATCCCAGACTGACTCCACTTTCCCCAGGGACTTAACCCATCACAACCCCTTCCCTGGCCAGGAGGAACTATTGTTCCGTTCCTAGTGTGATCAGATGAGAAAGACAATCTTCAGCCCATTTACACTGTTCTCCCCTTCCCAGAACAATAAAAAAGAGGCAAATTACAACAGGGCAAATAAGTATTTAGTCAACCACCAATTGTGCAAGTTCTCCTACCTGAAAAGATTAGAGAGCCCTGTAATTGTCAACATGGGTAAACCGCAACCATGACAGACATAATGTGGAGAAAAAAACCCTGAAAATCACATTGTTTGATTTTTAAAGAATTTATTTCCAAATTAGAGTGGAAAATAAGTATTTGTCCAAGAGGTGTAACTTCTTCTAACAAGGTCTCCTCTTCGTACCTGTATTAATAGCATCTGTATAAAAGACCTGTCCACAACCTCAGTCTCTCACACTCCAAACTCCAATATGGCCAAGACCAAAGAGACAAAATTGTAGACCTGCACCAGGCTGGGAAGAATGAATCTGCAAAGGGTAAAACGCTTGGTGTAAACAAATCAACTGTGGGAGCAATTATTAGAAAATGGAAGACATACAAGACCACTGATAATCGCCCTCGATCTGGAGCTCCGTGCAAGATCTGACCCCGTGGCGTCAAAATGATAGCAAGAACAGTGAGCAAAAATCCCAGAACCAGACGGGAATACCTAGTGAATGACCTACATAGAGCTGGGACCACAGTAACCAAGGCTACTATCAGTAACACAATGCGCCACCAGGGACTCAAATCCTGCACTGCCAGACGTGTCCCCCTGCTGAAGCCAGTACACATACAGGCCCGTCTGTGGTTCGCGAGAGAGCATTTGGATGATCCAGAAGAGGACTGGGAGAATGTCAGATGATACCAAAATAGAACTTTTTGGTAGAAACACAGGTTCTCGTGTTTGGAGATGAAACAATACTGAATTGTATCAGAAGAACACGATACCCACTGTGAAGAATGGGGGTGGAAACATCATGCTTTGGGGCTGTTTTTCTGCAAAGGGACCAGGACGACTGATCTGTGTAAAGGAAAGAATGAATGGGCCATGTATCGAGAAATTTTGAGTGAAAATCCTTCCATCAGCAAGGACATTGAAGATGAGACATGGCTGGGTCTTTCAGCATGACAATGATGCCAAACAGCCAGGGCATCAAAGGAGTGGCTTCGTAAGAAGCATTTCAAGGTCCCGGAGTGGCCTAGCCAGTCTCCAGATCTCAACCCCATAGAAAATCTGTGGAGGGAGTTGAAAGTCCGTGTTTCCCAATGACATCACTGCTCTAGAGAAGATCTGCATGGAAGAATGGACCAAAATACCAGCAACAGTGTGTGAACAGCTTGTGAAAAGTTAAAGAAAATGTTTGGCCTCCGTTATTGCCAACAAAGGGTACTGACAAAGTATTGAGATGAACTTTTGGTATTGACCAAATACTTATTTTCCACCATGATTTGCAAAAATAAATTCTTTAAAAATCAAACAATGTGATTTTCTGGGTTATTTTTCTACATTCTGTCTCATGGTTGAGGTTTACCCATTTTGAAAATTACAGGCCTCTCTAATCTTTTCACGTAGGATAACATGCACAATTGGTGGTTGACTAAATACTTATTTGCCATATATATATATATATATATATATATATATATATATATATATATATATATATATATATATATATATATATATATATATTGGATTGGAAAAAAAGTTTAATTTCCTCTAATTCGCCATCTATTAACAAAGTAGCACAACTAGTGGTTTATTATTACTAAAATGTGTTTAATAGAACTAAAATTAGACGGATTTCGCGGAGGGTAGAGAGAGAGAGAGGGACATAGAGGGGTTTGGTTGAGCCAAAAACACCAAAAACAGGATATTGGATTGGAAAAAATGTTTTATTCCTTCTAATTCGCCATATATTGATAAAGTAATAAATAACGAGTGGTTTAATAGTAATGAAATGTGTTTAATAGAAGTAAAATTTGACGCATTTCGCGGAGGGGAGACACAGCGGCATACACGGAGGCGGAGGGGGGGAGTTCAGGGGGCCTTATCCACGGCACTCGTAAACAAACAAACAAATCTAAATTAACTTGGATAACTATATACAGACACTCAACGTTTAATGTAACCTCACACATAACTGAATTCTAATTTTGTTTTAATCTTTTTTACTCTAGTTGTACGGGTTGACACCCCCCGGACGCTCCGCCGAAGTCTTCAAAATGAACGCATCAAGAGTTGTTAATTTTTGCCTCCCCTTCAAAATGTTTCGAAAATGACGCGTAATCCAAGCTTTAGAATTAGCGCGCCACATCACTTGTAGGTTTTCTTTCTTGATATTGTGTCTCTTGAAAGCACGCGGGTTCTTCGCATTGTACACCAGTAGCGGCTTAATTTTACAGTCACTGCTGGCATTGGCACACAACGTTAGCGTTAAGCGGTCCTTCATAGGTTTGTGCCCCGGTAATGCCTTCTCCTCTACCACGATGAATGTCCGCCTGGGCATCTTTTTCCAAAAAAGACCAGTTTCATCGCAGTTGAAAATTTGCAGGGGGATGTAACTTTCCTGGGTGATAATCAAGGCAAATGTCTTGATAAATTCCACCGGGGCTTTCGAATTGGAACGCCGCTTCCCCGTGTCAGATTACCGAGTGTATTCCAGATCTTTTTTTAAATTTTTCAAACCAGCCAGGACTTGCTTTAAAGCAGGTGTCTCAAACCGATTCCGCCGAGGGCCGCAGTGGGTCCTGGTTTTTGTTCCAACCGATCCAGTGCCGACATTTTAACCAATCAGGTGTCTTCTAAAATAAGTAGCACCTGGCTGCAATCAACTGATTACACTTGCAAAAGGTATCCTCTTGATGAGTTGGAATGAAAACCTGCACCCACTGCGGCCCTTTGAGGACTGGTTTGAGACCCCTGCTTTAAAGGGTTCTGAAGTTGTTGAAGGCTCTCCTTTCGTTGTTATCAAATCCATGTAAATTCTGCTGGCTTTTTCACATATGGTTGACTCGGTCACGCCATCTCCTGCTAATTGTTTTTCTTATATCCACAATAAAAGAAGGTTCTCCATCTCGTCGTGAATGCACTGCGCCGGTGGGAAATTATAGTTCGTCCCTTGGTAGGCCTCTTCTCCTTAATTGCGTCCTTCTGCTTAAGGATGGTGGATATAGTTGACGGATTCCTCTTGTATTGACGAGCAAGCTCGGTAACACGTACCCCACTCTCATATTTTTCAATTATTTCGCGTTTCATGTCCATTGTCAACGGTCGCTTTGCAACGAAGAAGGTAGATGCTGGGTGAGCTGAGCCCTCACAGCGCCAGGCCTCGGCATTAGCGGCGGAAAGAAGCACTACTCGGAAAAAAATACAAAATTGGACTTGCGAACATTTTTCGCCTTAAACGCAATTTGCAGACATGTTCGTATGTACCGTTGTTCGTAAGTTGAATGTTCGTAAGTAGGGGAGCGTCTGTATACTACAACGATGAACACACTAATTTGGTGCTACATGTACCAAATGCACGCTACACCCGCACGCTAAAAACACGTTTTTAAAAAGGCAACGGAAGCAAGACTGAGTTCGGTTGTACTTTATTTAGCCATTTTACAATGTACTCACGTCATCATCACCCACAAAACCATCAAAGTCCTCATTATCTGTGTCCGAATTGAACATTTGTCCATCAAAAACGCTGAGTTTAATACATTCGTCCAGGCGGCCACAATTCATTCCCGCATGGTAGCTAGCTAGTAGCTAGCGTAACTATTCCAAGGCTGTCTTCCATGCTTCGCAGCTGTGTTGATGGCGATCGCCAGGCCACAATTCATTCCCGAATGGTAGCTAGCTAGTAGCTAGCGTAACTATTCCAAGGTTGTCTTCCATGCTTCGCAGCTGTGTTGATGGCGATCGCCAGGCCACAATTGATTCCCGAATGGTAGCTAGCTAGTAGCTAGCGTAACTGTTCCAAGGCTGTCTTCCATGCTTCGCAACTGTGTTGATGCCGATCGCCAGGCCACAATTCGTTCACAAATAGTAGCTAGCGTAACTAGTATTCCAAGGCTGTCTTCCATGCTTCGCAGCTGTGTTGATGCCGATCGGCAGGCCAGAAGCCATTGGGTATATTGACAAAAAACACTACATATCCCAGCAGTCACTGCGCAGTACTTTATCTACGGGAAAATAGTAGAGTCGGGGGCTGCTTGCCATAGTTGTCCTATCGACGGATTTATTTTATTTTATCGTAATAACAATTTTAGTATTGGTCCATCTATAAAGCGCACTGGATTATAAGGCGCTCTGTCTATTTTGGAGAAAATTTCAGACTTATGTGCGCCTTATAGTCGTGAAAATACGGTATATATGTATATATATACATATATGTATATATATATATATATGTATATATATACATATATATATATGTATGTATATATATATATATATATATATACAGTGGTACCTCGTCACACAACGACAATATTCTCGTCTTACGACGGAAATTTCGATCGAATAATTCGCCCGTCATGCGATCAAAATTTTGTGATGCGACCAAGCCAGGTGGTCTTTTTTGCATATCTTTCGTGTATAACAATATTTACGAGCACCGAATGAGTTATTCAGACCAGGAAACGCACAACGTGCATGCGCGGGGAAAAGAGGGCTTTCTGGGTAATGAAGTATACTCGTGCACACAACGCCGACAGGCAATGGCACTCTTTCTCAGAATAAAACTTTACCCACAATCAATACGTGGGTCAGCTCAGCTGCTGCATTTCCTGTTATTTTTATCTAATACGAGGAGTATTATACTACTTCTCGTTCGCTGCTCATAAGAACATCAGGGGCACTGGCTCGCAACTCCCCGCAATAGCATCCCCGGTAGCAACTCTATCATAGGCGCCGTTCAAAGCGGATGTGAACACAGATGCTACAAGCTAAAAGGTAGCCGCTAGCCAGCGCCCCCGAAGCTCCCATGAGCAGAACATCAGGTGCACTGGCTCGCAACTCCCCGCAATAGCATCCCCGGTAGCAACTCTATCATAGGCACCGTTCAAAGCGGATGTGAACACAGATGCTACAAGCTAAAAGGGAGCCGCTAGCCAGCGCCCCCGAAGCTCCCATGAGCAGAACATCAGGTGCACTGGCTCGCAACTCCCCGCAATAGCATCCCCGGTAGCAACTCTATCATAGGCGCCGTTCAAAGCGGATGTGAACACAGATGCTACAAGCTAAAAGGGAGCCGCTAGCCAGCGCCCCCGAAGCTCCCATGAGCAGAACAACAGGGGCACTGGCTCGCAACTCCCCGCAATAGCATCCCCGGTAGCAACTCTATCATAGGCGCCGTTCAAAGCGGATGTGAACACAGATGCTACAAGCTAAAAGGGAGCCGCTAGCCAGCGCCCCCGAAGCTCCCATGAGCAGCGGAGCGATCGCTGATAAAAGACTGCTGCTCGTTGGCAAGTGGTCGTGCGTTATCCGATTGTGAGGACATTTGTGTGCATCATTTTCGGAATATTTTGAATGGAATAGTACAACAGCAAACAGCCCATCGATCGCGAACGTGAGGGTGGAGTGTTTGTTCCGTTTACGAGTGCGTTGTGTGGAAAAAAAAAACGAAGCCCCCCGCCCCTTTTGTGCCCCTCTCCCCTCGGCGAAATCCGCCCAATTTTAGTTAGATTAAACACAATTTATTTCTATTAAACCACTAGTTATGTGTTACTTTGTTAATAGATGGGGAATTAGAAGAAATAAAACATTTTTTCCAATCCAATATCCTGTTTTTTGGTGTTTTTTCAGAGGGCTGGAACGAATTATTTTTTTTTCCATTCATTTCAATGGGAAACGTCCGCTCGAGTTACGAGAACCTCGTCATACGATCTCAGTCTCGAAACGGATTACGATCGTATGTCGAGGTACCACTGTATGTATATATATATATGTGTGTGTATGTGTATATATATGTGTATATATATATATATATATATATATATATATATATATGCATGTATGTATGTATGCGTATATGTATGTATGTGTATATGTATGTGCATACATATATGCATGCTGTTCTATTTTTCAAACTTTCCCCCGTAGTGCCGTTCAATTAGAGGTTGCCGCTCTATTTTTCGACTAGCTGGTTGGAATTTTGAGAAGATGCGGTAAATTTTATGGATGAAAAGAGAAACCAGCTAACATATACATATTTATTTAACAAAAGGAACAAATACAAATCCACTGGTGAAAATCAAGTGACACGTCGCTGTTGTAGCTGTCCTCGTCATTCAGATCACCTCCGCATCAGCGTCGAGTGTCTGAGTGAGTTTACATTCATCATCGCCAGCATTGGCTCGCGCTTGCTGGAAAATTTACAAATAAGTCTGAATCGGGGCCGTCTGACCTGAAACAATGGATCTGGCAATCCTTCGAGCCGTCGAGAGCGTTGCTCAGTCCGCATCCCTTGAACGACTTGATGATTAGATCCTTCGGTAAATGATCCCAAGCATCAACAATCCATTTCAAAAGCCTTTATTGTCATCATACACAGCTGCGTATAACAAAATTGGTGGTGCTACTCCACAAAGTGCGTTTTCCCAGTAAAAACAGAAATAAGTAATATAAAAATATAACTAGTCACGTACATTCTAAAATATTGCACAATCTAAGATATTGCACATTGTTATTGCACACCCCGAAGTTATTGCACAGAAGGGATTGTGTGACTTGCTAATGCAAGTTCAGAGCCCTGATGGCTGTGGGAAAAAAACTGTCCCTAAGTCTATTTGTCCATGCTTTGTGAGACCTGTAGCGTATGCCAGAGGGCAGCAGCTGGAACAGGTTGTGACCACGACCGTATGGGTCCCTAGCAATGTTCCCGGCTCTGCTGAGGTAGCGAGGGCTGTCAATGTCATCCAGTGAGGGCAGAGCAGCCTATGATCTTCTGGGCGATGTTGATCACTCTGCATGGCTTTTCTGTCTGCTGCCGTGCTTCTGGCGTACCACACTGTAATGCAGTATGCCAGGATGCTCTCCACAGTGGCTCTATAGAAGGTTACCAGAAGCTTAGTGTCCAAGTTGTTCCTCCTGAGTACCCTCATGAAATGGAGTCACTTCTGGGCCTTCTTCACCACTGCTGTGGTGTTGGTAGACCAGGAGAGCTTGTCCGTGACGTGGACCCCCAGGAATTTGAAGGACTGGACCCTGTCTACGCATACTCCATTTATGAGGAGTGGGGCTAGATCTGTGCTGCGTTTGCCAAAGTCCAGTATTATTTCTTTAGTTTTCATGATTTTTATTGTGAGATTGTTCACCAAACACCACAATGACAGTTTGTTGACCTCATCTCTGTAGGCAGACTCATCCCCCCCTCAGATGAGTCCGACCACAGTGGTGTTATCGGCAAATTTGATGATGGAGTTAGAGCGGTGGGTCGGTGTACAGTCGTATGTATACAGTATAGAAGAGGACTCAGTACACAACTTTGAGGGCAGCTAGTGCAGTGCTCAGTGTAATGGAGGAAGAGAGGTGGGGACCAAGTCTAACAGTTTGTGGACAGTTGGTTAAGAAGTTCTTAATCCAGCGGCAGATGGAAGAGGATAGTCCAAGGTGGGAGAGTTTGTCAGCCAGAATGTCCGTTATTATAGTGTTGAAGGCTGGGCAATGAAAAGCACCCTCACATAGGCTGTCAATGAAAAGCAACCTCACATAGTTCCCATGGTGCTCCAGGTGGCTCAGTGCTGTGTATGGAGCTACGGCGATGGCGTCCTCAGTAGACCTGTTTGCTCTATAGGCAAACTGGTGAGGGTGAACTGAGGGAGGGATTTTATCCCTGATGTGGCGGGCGACCAACTTTTCAAAGCACCTCATGATCACAGGTGTAAGTGCAACACGCCTGTAATCATTCAGGCTGTCAATGGTTATATTTTTAGGGACATGGATAATGGTGGCAGATTTCAGGCAGGATGGGATGATGGATTGTTGCAGGAAACAATTAATTTCTTTGTGAAAACCCCATTCAGGGTTTTTGGTTAGGAAAAACCCGGATATGTTTATTAACAGTGACAGTCTCCGTACAGTTTTTGATGTAAAAAAGTACAGTGTCCGTGTAGTCCTGGAGGTTGTGGTGTTCAAAAAGTTCCCAAATGGTGCGGGAAAAACAGTCCTGCAGCTGAGAATGGGCGTCCAAAGGCCATGTTTTTATTATCTTTATTTGTGGCCTTGTTAGTCTCTGGAGTGGGATGCATGAGGGGGTGAGGGACAGGCAGAGATGGTCGGATCCAGCAAGCTCAAGGAGGGGTGTGGCTCTATAAGCATATTTGATGTTAGAATAAACATGGTCTAGAGTTTTATCTCCTCTGGTGTGACACTTCACATACTGGATAAACTTAGGCAGAACAGTCTTTAAACATGCTTTGTTGAAGTCACCGGCGACAATAAGGACTCCATCGGAGTGGTCAAGCTTCTGTTTGTTTACAGTCGCTATCAGGAGGCTAAGTGCCATGCTAACATTAGCATCCAGTGGGCTGTAAAAAGCCATTACAATGACTGCCGTTAGCTCCCTTGGTAGATAGAAGCGCCTGCACAGAACTGCCAAGAGCTCTAAATCAGGAGAGCAGTGAGTGTTAATGATCCTACTGTTGCAGCACTAGTCGTTGTGTATGTACACACAAAGGCCACCCCTCCCCTGCTCTTCCTGGAGTCCATGGTTCGGTCCTGCCGGTGTAGTGTGCAGCTCGCTAAAGAGACTGCGGCATCGGGGATTTTCGGGTATAGCCACGTTTCCGTGATGAGAATAATGTTGCAGTTCCTGACAAAGCTGCTGGTAGCAAGCTGAAGTTCCAAATTGTCCATTTTGTGGGTGATGGATCGGGCATTGGTCAAGAAGATACTCGGAAGCGATGCTCTGTGCGGTTGTTTCCTTAGCTTAGCAGCTAGGCCCGCCCGGCATCCCCGCTTTTGCTTTCTTTCCCATCACCGCCTCCATCGTACGCTGGGTGGGCTGACTATCCATGGAGATCCCGGTGGTCTCGAGATGTCTTCAGGGATATTGTAGGTTTGTTGGTAATCTGTTGTGATGCATATATCGCATCTCCTACCGAGAGTAATTAAATCCTGGCGACTGTAGAAAAAGTTTGCCTCGCAGATGTTCATAAATAACAATGAGTCTGAGAAAACAAAAGACCAAACTGGAGAGCAAAGAGCCGCTGCACCCGTGCGCGCCACCATCTTCCATTGTTGGTGCTCGCATGTTGCCAAATTTGGTGTATGTAGATCTTTTCACCGTGCAACATCCAGTTATTGTAGAACTCTCAAACTTTGGCGTTGAATGGGGCGTTCCAGTAGACCTCGGGGGGGCTGTATAAATTCGGTGCATTCTCCTGGAATCACGGCCACATCAATATGGAGCTTCTTCAATTGCTTCTTGGTGGCATCGCTAATGTGACAACAGTATGAATCCCAGGCAAGAAGGCGCTTGCCATCTGACCACCTTCTCTGGTTGAGAAAAACCTCAATTTCACCGGCATACTGCTCTATTTTTCAAACTTTCCCCCGTAGTGACGTTCAATTAGAGGTGCCGTTCAATTAGAGGGTGCTGTTCTATTTTTCAATTCTTCCACCAAGGTGCTTGTTAGGGTTATTAGTCTTACATATTATATATTTGCTTCCAATGAATAGAGTGCTTTGCTTACTACATCTAAAATGCCTGCTTGCAACGAAGTAAATGCTTTTCTCCTTAATTAGACTAAACAAAAGGGAGGCCGAATCCACTTGGACTGCTGGAATGTGGAGAAGATCCTTCGGCTGTACATGACCTTCATTTGTTTTGACTTGACGTCTCACTTCTATTTCCCACCCCTCCTTTGAAGCATGTGACGCCAGAACGAACCAGGGACTAGATCTGAACGGTTCGATTTCTCCTACAAGAAAAATCCAGAGGATTGCCTTTTCTCTTTATTTGCACGTGCATTTGGGAATGCCTAATTGCTATCATTTTGCTCTTTCGAGCCTGGGAGTCGATATACCGAAGGAATCCAGGCACTTAGTCGACATTTGGGAAAGACCGTGGCCACGGCATCTAAGCCCATTTGCGGGCTGGAATTCACCTGAGCACCTGGATTCCCGGCAGTTGAAGACTCATCCTAAAAGAGTTGACATCTCTAGTAATTCCACGTGAATGTTTGCATTCGTGAGGAGTTTCCGAATGTGGGGGAAGCATTCATGTGAAGGTCCATTTGTGAGAAAAATGGATAAGATCGCATCCGGGAGACAGCGACAGTAAAACTCTGTAAATACTAGTCACTAACAGGTGAAGAGACAGAGCATTAGTCTATAAAACTGTAAGGGCATTGCTTGTCCTCTACCTAGGCCGGTCGGTACTTAGGCTACGAGAGTATACTTGTGTGTTGCGTGTGTAATGATAACCTAAGGAAAAACAAACGAAGGAGGAAGGAGAAGATAATAATAACGGGGAAATTACTGCCCTAATTGCACACCTAACTTCAAAATGGGGAGATCGAATAAATAGCAAGGCGGCTAGTGAGACAATCCGAAGCAGCGGCTGCCGCGTAAAGATTGGAAATTTGTCGAAAACCAAAGCGCTTCAAGGGTTAAACACCTGAACTTATGGACAAACAAATATGGTTTTGCTGGCCAACTTAATATACATAAAATAGTAGTATATGTAGACGTATGTGTGTGTGTATATATATATATATATATATATATATATATATATATATATATATATATATATATATACATAAATACATATATACATATATACATATATACATATATACATATATACATATATACATACATACATACATACAGACGCTCCCCTACTTACGAACGAGTTAGGTTCCGAGCGATTGTTCATAAGTTGAATTTGTTTGTAAGTTGATTCAGTGCTATATTTTGTAATATAATTAATGTTTAAGGCCTATATAAGTATATTGAAGGTTTATATAAGTGCATTTGTATGTTTAAGGCTTGTATAAGTAACACGCATTGGTTTGTACTGGAAAAAACATTTAATAAAATGGAGAGAATATGTACAGTACTATATAGAGAGGGAGAGAGAGATTTATGTATTCGAAACTGGCTGAAAGAAGCGATCTAACGACGATTGCACAGTTTTCTTCTTTTTTTTCATCATAAATGATGCGGTAGCACTGTATGGCATCATTCAATTGATTTGCAAACTTTGTGCAACGTTCAACATTTGGGTCCCGCTGCTCGATCTTTCTGTTTATAAATGGTACTGACGGTCGAACGATTCAAGTTGTATATGTGCAACGCTCACCACTCTCACGCGCATCAAGCTTCGTTATTATTGCCACTCGTTTCAAATGAAATGGCTTGCCTCTTCCTTGCAACTCCCTCAATAGAAGCCTTTCGCTTTTTACCAACCATATTCAATAATGGATGCATGAGATATTTAATGATCGAAATGAAAAAGGTTCTTTGCACACTGGAGATACGTTCACGCACTTCCGCATTGCAACGAAGAAGAAGGTAGATGCTGGGTGAGCTGAGCTCTCACAGCGCCAGGCGTCGGTATTAGCGGCGGAAAGAAATACTACTCTGAAAAAGGCGCAAAATACAAAATTGGACTTACGAACATTTTTCGACTTAAACGCAATTTGCAGACATGTTCGTATGTACTGTTGTTCGTAAGTTGAATGTTCGTAAGTAGGGGAGCGTCTGTACATACATACATGCATGCATACATACATACATACATACATACACCACTTTCTGACACGCATCAAGCTTCTTTATTATTGCCACTCGTTTCAAATGAAATGGCTTGCCTCTTCCTTGCACCTCCCTCACTAAAAGCCTTTCGCTTTTCACCAACCATATTGAATAATGGATGCACGAGATATTTAATGATACAAATGAAAAAGGTTCTTCGCGCACTGGAGACACGTTCACGGACTTCCGCATTGTAACGAACTGGGCAGAGGAAGGTGGATGCTGGGTGAGCTGAGCTCTCACAGCGCCAGGCGTCGGTATTAGCGGCAGAAAGAAGCACTACTCGGAAAAAGGCTCGCAATACAAAATCGAACTTACGAACATTTTTCGACCTAAACGCAATTTGCAGACATGTTCGTATGTACCGTTGTTCGTAACTCGAATGTTCGTAAGTAGGGGAGCGTCTGTATATATGTGTGTATACATATATATATATATATATATATATATACATATATATATACATACATACATACATACATACATACATACATACATACATACATACATACATACATACATACATACATACATACATACATACATACATACATACATACATACATACATACATACATACATACATACATACATACATACATACATACATACATACATACATACATACATACATACATACATACATACATACATACATACATACATACATACATACATACATACATACATACATACATACATACATACATACATACATACATACATACATACATACATACATACATACATACATACATACATACATACATACATACATACATACATACATACATACATACATACATACATACATACATACATACATACATACATACATACATACATACATACATACATACATACATACATACATACATACATACATACATACATACATACATACATACATACATACATACATACACTCACCACTTTCTCACACGCATCAAGCTTCTTTATTATTGCCACTCGTTTCAAATGAAATGGCTTGCCTATACATACATACATACACACACACCACACACACATACATTCACATACATACACATACATACACATACATACACATATATACACATACACACACACACACACACATACACATACATACACATACATACATACACATATATACATACACATATATACATATATATATATATATACATATACATACACACACATATACATATATATACACATATATATAGATATATATTCACATATATTTACATATATATATATATATATATTTCAGCAACACGCTTATTTATTTATATATTTATTTGTATTTATTTATTAACTTATTACCTATCTATTTATATCTAAAACCTCTTTCCTATTTCTGCATCCTCACCCTCTTGGGTACTCGGACGTTTGGTCGCCGGACGTTTGGTCGCCCGGACGTTTGTTCGCCCAGACGTTTGGTCGCCCGGACGTTTGGTCGCCCTGACGTTTGGTAGAACGGACGCTTGGTCGCCCGGACTTTTGGTAGAACGGAGGTTTGGTAGAACAGGTTCAAATTATGACAGAGAGAGGGAGAGTTTAATATCTAAATACTGTATTATGACAGAGAGAGAGTTTAATATCTAAATACCGTATTATGACAGAGAGAGTTTAATATCTAAATACTGTATTATGACTGAGAGTTTAATATCTAGATACTGTATTATGACAGAGAGAGAGAGTTTAATATCTAAATACTGTTGAAACCAGCTCTCAAAATTATATTCATGAAAGAGTGTAATATCTAAATATCTACTGCTCTCAAAATTATATTCATGAGAGAGAGTGTAATATCTAAATATCTACTTCTCTCAAAATTATATTCATGAGTGTAATATCTAAATATCTACTGTTGAAACCAGCTCACAAAATAATATTCATGAGAGTTTAATATCTAAATATCTAATATCAAAATATCAATAAGAGCACTCATTTAACACATCGGCTGCTGCCATTGAAGTCTTAGTATACTTTTAGCCCGGAACTTTGACATTAAAATAAAAGGCAATAAGTAAAATTAATTTATTAAAAAGAAGACAAAGCAAATTCACAGATGGTGTTTTTATTGAAGCAGTAAAACTTACAAATTCTAGCACTTACTAAAAGCTTTACTGTCTGTTTATTAAGAAAATCTGCCGTGTTCGTCCAATGCAGCTTCTCTACTGTTCTGTATTGCCCGCAAGAGAAAAAACATTTTACCCCAATTAGCATGCAATTTTATATATACCGTAATTACTCGAATATAACGCGCACTCGAAAATAACACGCAGGTAATTTTGGGCCAAAAAAATCTGGAAAAACGCAGTACTCGAATATAGTGCGCACCTAAAATTTCCCGCTGACGAAAATCAGAAATCTTACCTTTTTTTCTTCGTTTCACGATTGTTTTGTTCAAAACCGGATAGAGAAATCTTCAGGTACGAGCGTGTCGAGTGTCGTGCAGTTGGGAGTTATGCGTTTGAATTTTAGGGCAATAGATGATACACAGAGTGGACAAACATATCATGTAGACATGTTATGTTGCAATACCTTTTAGACTTCCTTGAACATTGACTACATTTCAATTGACAATACCATGTTTTAATTCAAATATCTATTGTCATTCTCAAACAAGAAAAGGAACATACAAATTGAATAAATAAATGATTTGAAGATATGCACAATGGAAAAGACTATCACATGTAACAAGGGAATGTACTGCCCCCCGCTGGACATATTTTTAAATACAAGTACGTACTACACTACAATGTAGTATTCTACTTTCCAGCTTATTAATGCAGGATTGTGATGTTTGTGAGGCTTGATGATCTTTAATATGCGTGTATTTTGAATTCAAAGTTGGAAATTGCACAATGTCCGTGCGTCAAAGTGAGTTTGACTATGCTTTTTTCGATCGAAAATTTGTAATTTATTTTAGTTATTGATTATAACACGCACCCCCAACTATTGGAATTAATTATATAGCAAAAATATGCGTGTTATATTCGAGTAATTACAGTATATATATATATATCAGTGGCGGGCCATCAGGGGCTTCAAGGCCTTCTCTGCTGGCCTAAGAAATATCTGAGTCATATTATATTTTGTCCATCAATACTTATTATTCCAAATGGTCTGTTAGCTTCCTTTCATTGCTTTTCCCCCTGGTTGCACTGCTTCCAGATGTGTGTTTTCATATTGAAGCATTTAACCAATCACATTTCAGCCATTATTTGTTGCCAGATCAGATCTGCCTCAAAGCCTTCACAATCAGTTCTTGCGGGCTCTGCTGCATTAAACTAGACTGTTGCTTTTAACCAATCAGATTTCGAGTTGGCAACCCCACAATGATTCTTCATAGGCGTTGGCATTTTGCTGGCTGGGACATGTCATTGCTTTCACAAACTATGATTGGCTAGTAGGCGGGCCAAAGCAGCCAGAGATCGCAAACTCCACCCACATGGCCGACAGTGGCAAAAACAAATGAATTCTGTTGCAGATTTCTCTCACAAAGCTATTTTCCAGACGGACTTTTCCAGAAAAAAAATGGACATCATTAAGAAAGGGCGGTCAACTCTGAAGCTAGCAAGCCTGTTACAGCCGGGAATATTGTGTGTGCGGCACTTTCAGTGTGCTAACTTAGCTCCACAAGCAAATAGTATATTGTTGTTTTGATTTAAAGCCATTTTCAAAACGGACTATGCCAGAAATATGACAGGACAGGCTCGACTTTCATCATTAGCTTCGATGGCGATAGGAAAGAAGGAAGAAAGAAAGGAGGATGGATATTGTGTAAAAAGGATTTTTGGTGAGTAAAATATGGCCATATTCCTAAATAATATTTCAATTGTGGGCCAAGTTCTGATATCTGAAAAGCTCCAGTGTTTGTATTTAAGCTCCAGTGTTTGTATTTAATCACAAAATGCTGCTAGGAAGTGGATTTTACCCCAGTTTAATTTTTGGCGTTTCACCATTGACATCCATCGCTGTCTTTTCCCGGGAAAAATCACCCCCCTGGCCTGGTTGTAAAGTCTCAAAACCTCCAGTATTTGCATTCAATCAATAAATGATGCTAGGAAGTGGATTTTACCTAATTTTAGTATCTTAGTGCATTTTTTGTCATTTCACGTATGGACGTATCGACGTTCATCGCTGTCTTTTTACCGAGGAAATGATTCTCCGGGCCCGGTTCTGATGTCTAAAAAGCTCCAGTATTTGTATTTAATCAATAAATGCTGTTTTCGGCTGGATTTTACCCCATTTTCGGGCAATGTTTGCCCGTACGCCATTGACGTTCATCGCTGTCTTTTCCCGGGAAAATCACCCCCTGGCCTTGTTTTAATGTCTGAAAACCTCCAGTATTTGTATTTAATCATGAAATGCTGCTAGCAAGTGGATTTTACCACATTTTTGTGCATTAATTTATTGATTATTTTTTATGTGTTGCAGCTGTAGCTGCAGTAGAGGTTTTATAGCCATAAAATAGTTTTTGAGGGTTGGATTGATACGTTGAAGGCGCTACCAGAAAATGCACCGCCCGCCACTGATATATATATATATATATATATATATATATATATATATATATATATATATAGATATTGATATATAGATATGGATATATAGATATAGATATATATGCAACATATTGCACTTACTAAAAGCTTTACTGGGTATTTATTAAGAAAATCTGCCGTGTTCGACAATGCAGCTTCTCTACTGTTCTGTATTGCCTGCAAGATAAAAGATTTTACCCCAATTAGCATGCAACATTTTTTATATACTCAGTATAAACTTTTCGCGAGCACAGGCGCGCGGTCGTTTCGATTGTCGTCGTCGCTCGTATAGATATGAACAAATATGTTCACCCAATTGGCATGCAACTGATAGATTTTAACATCGAGGGAATAGGGATTTAATGACTATTATTTATGAAAGTCTCGTAACTCAGTTCACTCAGTATAAACTTTTCTCGAGCACAGGCGCGCGCGGCCGTTTCGATCGTCGTCGTCGCTCGTATAGAAATGAACATATATGTTCACCCAATTGGCATGCAATTGATAGATTTTAACTTTGGGTGACAAAATGTCCGGGTCATTTTCATTAAACAGTGCTACTTACGGTGAATTTGCGGTCGTTTTCGTCCGTCTGTGATTGCACGCCGTCCAAGAAAGAATGGAGATAGGTCGTGTACCTGGCCGCCCAAAATAGAATGAAGATCGCTCGTTGTAACCCAGATGTAGATCTTGCGTGGCACCCGGATGTCGAAACATTTAATCCAAACATCCCCACTTTTATTTGTTTAATAAAATAATGTGTTTAATGGACGCCTATGACAGTCAATGGCAGCAGCCAATGTATTAAATGAGTGCTGTTATTGATATTTTGATATTAGATATTTAGATATTAAACTGTCCTATCTGTCATAATACAGTATTTAGATATTAAACTCTCTCTCTCTGTCATAATACAGTATTTAGATATTAAACTCTCTCTCTCTGTCATAATACAGTATTTAGATATAAAACTCTCCCTTAGATATTAAACTCTCCCTCTCTCTGTCATAATTTGAACCTGTTCTACCAAACGTTCGTTCTACCAAACGTCCGTTCTACCAAACGTCCGGGCGACCAAACGTCCGGGCGACCAAACGTCCGGGCGACCAAACGTCCGGGCGACCAAACGTCCGGTCACGGCCCTCTTGCTACTGACAACAAAATTTCCCAGATACGGGATAAATAAAGTTATCCAATCCAATCCAATGGTGATACAAATTATTGGCATTTGATGGCAAAAAAAAAGGTGCGATGGAAAGGCAAAGAAAGTTGAGCGGATTGGGAATGAGCATGTTGATAAGAGCGAGGCGGCTGGAAAAGCAGAACATGCTATTTTGTTCCATAGAAATGAGGATGATGAGACGGGTTCGGCGGGCAAAAATGGGGCCTGAAAAGGGAAAAGGTCGAGGGGAAATTATCAGCGAATACAGCAGAGACACAGTTGTATCTGTGGTTTCCCCCTCCGACATTCGCACCTAACCGTTTAACCAGGTCAGGGGGGGTCTGTAGGAGAATGGTCAAAAGCATGGGGAAAAACGCTATCCCCCAGCCTAGTGCGCCACAATCAAGTGACATTTTTGCTGAACAATATCCCATAAAGAAATCATAAAACGTTAATGTTTTTTGTTGACTAATGTTGTTGTTTGAATCCTTAATGTTGCGTTTATAAGACGTGTGCTTATGTGTCCGTGTGGTTGTCATTGTCTTGTTAGGCTTTGGGGAGTATGCGTGTGTGTTTGATTTAGCCCAGGGGTCCCCAAATTTTTTCCTGTGAGGGCCACATAACTCTGATGGGGGGCCGGTGTCAGTTTGTAACAGAAAGTGTGACGATCGTAGGGGAGCTTAAATTTTTTATTGTTTTCCAGAAAGCCACACAACCAAATAACCCTTTCCAGGTTCTTTACAGAAAAAAAGTCAGGAAACAAATAATAAAACTATTTATGAAATAAATAATAACTAAATAACTCTCTGGGTTCTTCATAGAAGATATTTATTCCTAATAAATAAATCCAACTCAGAGTTGCTCCCCTCCACAGTTCTGGGTCAAAAAGAACAATTCTCAAACAGGTTGCACAGTTTTTATATGCTTGAATAGTCCGCGATGGTCCCAGGGCTCCGCCCTCTCCTGCGATCGTCCAGATGCCTTGTTAACACTCTGCTCGCGCATGCACCCGCATGCACCAGTGGACGTGCCCGCGTGCATCAAAGGGAAACACTCCCCGCGCGTGTCACCAAAGAAGCAATGTGAAGCCCCGCTTCACTGGGATGATTTATGGGCTCAGCGGTGGTGCAATGAACCAAACACAAGATTAGAACGTCCCAGTCTTCAAGGCCAAATAGGAAAAAAATCTGATGGCGTCTCTGGTATTGTTCAGAGGGCCGGGCCAAATGTGCTGACGGGCCGTATCCGGCCCGCGGGCCGTAGTTTGGTGACCCTGATTTAGCCTGTGTCCTCGATCCACAGGGCTTAACTTTGTGCCGCCCCGGAGGGACACAATAGAGAAAAAGCAAACAAACGCATCCACCCAAAACAAGACTGGTTGGGCGCTGTCTCTGTTGCATACAGTTCCTCTTGTTCCAATGCGTTTCAACACGGATACATTTTGTATGCTTTTAAGACATTGATAAATCATTTTCTTATAATTTTCTCTCATTTTTGTGTGTTTTCTCACATATTTCATACAAAATTGGGACACAATTTTAAAAGGTTTAGTTGGTAGTTAAGTGAGGACGGTGGAACGAATTAGAGAATTTACATAAGTACACCGCCACTTACGAAATTTTCAAGTTCCGAAAAAATTCTGTAACCAATTAATTTAGTAAGTAGAGGTATGACTGTAAATGTGATGGGACATTTTTTTTCCCTGTTAGTCAGGAGGATATGGGATTTGAGCTGGGAAACTGCGCGATCGTGAGTCCAAAAACGATTACTATCTTGGCTCATGCTGGCATCAGGTATATCATTATACATAACTGCTTAATTTTGTCAGTGGCCCGGGAAAAAAGGTAGATTGCATGAGTTTGGTTGCTTGAAAAGTAGATCTTGGAGCAAAATAGTTGGAGCACCCCTGCTTTAGGTTGTTTAAAATGGGAGGAAATAATAATCTATTAATGTGTTCCCAATCTTGTCCTTTAATATTATTGACATGTTTCTTTCTGGTCAATATCCTCTTTTAGTAATAACCAGCCTCTTCTTTGACTGACTTTATTGGACACACCTATATTAAAAAATAGTTTGTGTGATTCACTGATAATTACTTTTGTGTTCATGGAAAGTATTTTATGTTTCTTTATTTCTTAAGGTTGCACATAAGGTTAAGCACTTCTTCAGGATGTACTCATTGAACCGCCATAAAATGACAACAGTGACTCCATCCTACCATGCTGAGAGCTATAGCCCTGACGATAATCGCTTTGACCTCCGCCCGTTCCTCTATAACACACAGTGGAGCTGGCAATTTCAGTCTATCGACAGTCAGGTAGCAAATTTTACTGTATTGGTGAAGACCTGTTTTCTTCCAAGAGTAGGTCCTTGGATGTCATTAATACATGATTGTTAATTGTTTCTTTTCTTTTTTTCAGGTATCACATATTGCATCATAAATGGCCAATTACTAAGTTGTAAGGTGTCCAGTTAATATCTGTGCAAGTCCAAACATTGAAAATGTGTGGATACCACCTTGCGCATACCAATAAAGGAGACTGTAATTTGTTGACTAAGCTCCCTTCCAACCCCTCTTGGTACCAGACATTCATCTTGCAGGACTTGAATAAAGTCCACAGTTTGTGATATTAAAGAGTCTTGTATATTAGACAGGATGTTGGTCATCCCAGGAAGCAAAATAACATTTCTAATGGACTTTGAACCCACAAGAACTGTAACCTTATCTTCATGCATGTCACTTAAATATTTGTATGATTCTTTGTTCCTGATTTAAAATGTTAAAATGAAAATAAAAACGGAGTTTACTTAGAAATTGTGTTGTTTAATTTAAAATGCATGCTGCCTCGTGGTGTAGAGGTTTACTTGCCTGACTTCAGTGCGGGCAGTCGTGGGCTCAATTCCCACTGGTGGCGGTATGACTGTGGGTGCGGATGATTGTTTGACTCTCTGTGCCCTACGGCTGACTGGCGACCCGCCTAGGGTGTAGTCTGCTTTCCCCCCAAAGTCAGCTGGGTTAGGCTCCAAGCAACCCCCGCAACCCTTTTGAGGATGCACAGTATGGAAGATGAATGAATGAATTAGAAATGTTGCATTTTGTTAAATGTAAAGAGGCTTAAGGACAGCTTCTTTCCCACAGCCATCAGGACTCTGAATTTGCAGTAGCACGACACACAATCCCCTCTGTGTAACAACTTCGGGGTGAGGAAACATGAAGGACGTTGGGCGGTGATCTGCCTCCTGCTGGGTGACTGAAGGTAAGTACAGACAGTGGGAGGTAAGTGATCCATTTTATTCATTGTTGGCATCGGTGAGGCAAACCTTTTCGCAGTCGCCGGGATTTGGTTGCGCTCGGGAGGTGATGCGATGTATCCATCACGGCAGAGTGCCAGCAAGTCTGAAACTTTCTCTTGGTTTGGCTCTTGCCTGGGAAAAGCGCACTTTGTGGAGAAGCACTTTCAATTTCGTGATACGCAGCTGGGTATGATGACAATTAGGCTTTTTTCTAGTCAATGATGATGACAAGCCGAAGTCTGATTTTATTTTTAATTTTTTTTTATTAATTCCTGGTTTAACTAACTGTAGAAAAACAGGAAATTCATTGTCTTTTTGGAGAGTTCTTTCCACCGGCTTGGCATCTGGGTTTAAAAAAAATTGCTAAACAAATTACCTTTTCTCGCATATAAACTGCACCCTTAAAATCTCCTTAAAATCATTGAATTTTACAATTTCTCGCGTATAAGCTCCCCCGATTCACAATTTCCACCTCCGTATTAATGGTTTTAATAGGGAGTACAAATGTTACTTTGAAGGGAAAATCTTAGGAAAAATCATCGCATGTGGTATTTCTGAGAAATTGTATGAATCAAAAGCACATTATCGGGGTCAATATCATAAGGGAGTTAGTAATTCATCCAGTAATGTTGTTTTCTTACTGCAAAACAGAAAATAACCCACAAATAGTAAATGTTAATTTGCCAACATCTTCTGGTGAAAGAGTATAGCAATGCTGTAAGTCTTGTGCACATATAAGCCGTACCCTTGATTGAGTCATAATTTTTTTGAATTACAAATTACGTGTTAAATTACTAGATACCAATATTGGATCGATCGAGGCCGAGGTTAACAACGACGGTCTTCAGCATTGTTAAATCACAGGGTGCTGTTGGAAATTGGACTACTTCAGGTCGAAGATAAAGAAAAGGAGGAAGACGTATCCAAGAGAAGAGAAAATGGGGGGTTTAGAATTGAGAGTAGGAACTTTGAATGTTGGCACTTTGGCAGGAAAAGAGTAGGTAAAGGTAAAGAGTAATGTGTTGTGTGTCCACCGGACCAGGTGCAAAGGAAACAAGGCTAGAAAGTTAGGAGAGGGATTCACGTTTTATAATGGAAATTCAAAGAAGATTTGAATAGGAGTTATCTTGAAGAAAAAGTTTGTGTAGAGTGTTCTAGAGGTGAATAGAGCATCACACAGACTGATGAGTTTGAAGCTGGAGAGTTTCATAGTGAATATTATTAGTGGGCATGGACCATCTTTAGGATGTGAGTGAGGGGAGAAGGAGAGGTTCTGGAGTGACTTAGATGAAGTGGTTCAGAACATTTCTAGAAATTAGATTATAGTGATTGGGGGAGACCCTACTGCAGGTGTCTCAAACCGATTCCACCGATAGCCGCAGTGGGTCCTGGTTTTTGTTCCAACCGATCCAGTGCTGACATTTTAACCAATCAGGTGTCTTCTAAAATAAGTAGCACCTGGCTGCAATCAACTAATTAACTGATCACGCTTGCAAAAGGTATCCTCTTGTTAAGTTGGAATGAAAACCTGCACCCACTGCGGCCCTTTGAGGACCGGTTTGAGACCCCTGCCCTACTGGCTATGTTGATGAAGGAAATAGAGGAGTTGAAAAAGTGATTGGAAAATTTGGCATTCAGAACAGGAACCTAGCAGGACAGGTGGTGGTGGACTTTTTCTCCAGGCACTACTGTTTCCTCCCACATTCCAAAACCTGCATGGTAGGCTGGTTGAACACTCTAAAGTGCCCATAGGTGTGAGCGAGAATGGTTGTCGGTCTCCGTGACCACTCCACGCAACCCTTCTGAGGATAAGCAGTTCAGAAAATGAATGGATATACTAGGATAACTTTGTGAAATTTAAATTATGGCAGTGTCTAGCCACATTCCAAATGCATGCATCTTAGGCTGGTTAAAGGCTTGAATGAATACAATAGAATATGTACTGAATTGAATGAATACAATATAATACAGTTCTGAGTGAAAAACACATTTCTTAGTTCACTCGAGAAAAGCAATGTAATTTTCTGCAGAAATTATGGGTTACAGTTTTTCATTTTAATTAATTAATATTGTGTTTTAGGACAGTGGTCGATTGTGTGTGGTGTGTGGCTCTCTTTATCAGTGACAAATATGTAGAGATATCTTCCAAACAATTTTACAGTATTGCCTCGAAATTCACGGATAATGTTGATCAGACCAGATCCAGTGTGCTCAGAGAGCTCTATTTTCGATGCTGTCCACCCACTGGCCGCCATGATTCTTCTTAGGTGCTAAGGTGAGTGGCACCCCCCTGTTTCCACAATTTCTCTTCAACCCTGAGTTTAGCGGCGGTCCCCTGTCTTCTGCTCGGAGTTTCAGCGTGAATTTTGACATTTTTATGAACATTTTTTTATTTGGATACTATAAAATACCGCGTTAGACTGAAGCCACGAAGGATGAGAGTACTTCAATTTAAAATTAAAATAAAAAACAGTACAATCATTCATTTTCAACAGGCATACCCACGTGTCTTTATTCATTCAGTTATTTTATTTTTTGCAGTCATGCCAAATTAAACAGATATCCACAAAATCCTCAAAGCTTAGTGGATCAAAAGCATTGGAGGAGGATTGGCGTTTACATATTATATTAATTCAAATGAATTGCTGCACGATAAACACTAACTATAAAGGTTTTTGATAACACTCACTGCAGCAGGTTTGTCTCGTGTTTGTTCAGTATAAGTGTAAATGTGGGTGCTGTTGTAGTTGATAAAGCAATTCTTCTTCAGTTGGCTCTTTGACCTGCTCTCTGGAGAAGGAGATAAGTCAGCTCAAAAAAAAATATTGTATCTATAATGTATTTTATTCAACCTTATAATATCGACATACTTGAAAATCAGTTGAACAGATGTTTCATATCTGATCCTCTCCACATCTGTGACAGAACAGCTGTTACTTCGATCCCACTTATATGTGAAGTTCTGTCATGTCAAATAAAGAATATTTGAGAAAGAATAAAACATCACCACATTGTTGAAAATCACCTGGAATTTTTTCTGAAGACTTATAGGAGTAGTGGGAAATTTTAATGCCCACTAAACCTAAAGAGAATGTTAATACATTTGAATAATTTTCTTCTATTAATACATGGATACAAGCTGAGAATGACTGATGAATCGCTGAGTTATACCAAGAAATTACAAATGCATATGTAACTCCAGTTCTATGAATCGTGAATGAAAGGTAGCGGTGGTGCTGAAAGCTCTGAATGATCCATTGGCGCATTCACAGTGCGAACAGTAATACCAACAATATCACCTGTGACCTCAGGTTGACCCCCAGAAGTTCCAGTGCAACCATAGTTCCAGTAACTACAGAATCTTCTAATGAGAGTGCGAGAAATCTGAGTTACATTCTTGGGGGCAGAGCCAAGAGCCCCTTGAGGTAGGCCGTCCAGCAGTTTCCTACCACGGCATCAGAGAACTCTGCACAATGAGCTGAGGCTACCGGAATGTAGACATTTAGGGCTCCCCCTCCCTCCCTCTCTCTAACTGCCTCCCCAACCTCCCTCTCCTCCTTCCCCTCCCTCTCCTCTCCTTTTAAGCCTGACGGCATTCCTTACCGCCGGTGTCCACCAGCAGGTTCTGGGATTGCGGCCATGACAGGCTCCGACCACCTTGTGGCCGCAGCTCCGGTCGGCCGCCTCAGCAATAGAAGCATGGAACATGGTCTCAATGTCCCCCGCCTCTTCCTGAACATGTGAGAAGCTTTGCGTCAATTGAACAACTTTCTGACAGGGGACTCCACCAGGCGTTCAGCAGACCCTCATGAAATGTTTGGGTCTCCCGGGCAGCATGGGCATCCACCCCCACCATCGGAGCCAAGTCACCACAAGGTAGTGATCGCTTGACAGCTCCGCCCCTCTCTTTACCCGAGTGACCAAGACATGCGGCCGCAGGTCCGAATGCACGACCAGAAAGTCGATCATCGAACTGCGGCCTAGGATGTCCTGAGGCCAAATGCAGATATGGACACCCTTATGCTTGAACATGGTGTTCATGATTGTCAGTCCATGACGAGCGCATAACAAAAAACACCACTTGGGTTACAATCAGGGGGGCTGGTCTTCCCAATCATTCCCCTCCAGGTATCACTGTCGTTGCCCATGTGAACATTGAAGTCCCCCAGCAGAACGATGGACTCCCCTGTGTGCGTGCACATGTATTTATATGTATATGTGTAAATATATATATATATATATATATATATATATATATATATATATATATATATATATATATATATATATATATATATATATATATATGTATATATATATATATATGTATATATATATATGTATATACAGTGGTACCTCGAGATACGAGCTTAATCCGTTCCGGGACTGAGCTCGTATGACAAGATACTCGTAACTCGAGGTAAAGTTTCCCATTGAAATGAATGGGAAACAAATTAATTCGTTCCAACTCTCTGAAAAAAACACCAAAAACAGGATATTGGATTGAAAAAAATGTTTTATTTCTTATAATTCGCCATATATTGACAAAGTAATAAATAACGAGTGGTTTAATAGAAATAAAGTGTTTAATCTAACTAAAATTGGGCGGATTTCGCCGAGGGGAGAGAGACGCACAAAAGGGGCGGGGGGCTTCGGTTTGTTTTCCACACGACGCACTCGTAAACAGAACAAACACTCCACCCTCACGTTCGCTATCCATGGGCTGTTTGCTGTCGTACTATTCCCTTCTAAATATTCCGAAAATGATGCACACAAATGTCCTCACAATCGGATAACGCACGACCACTTGCCAACGAGCAGCAGTCTTATCAGCGATCGCCCCGCTGCTCATGGGAGCTTCGGGGGCGCTGGCTAGCGGCTCCCTTTTAGCTTGTAGCATCTGTGTTCGCATCCCCTCGAACGGCGCCTATGATAGAGTTGCTACCGGGGATGCTGTAGCGAGCCAGTGCCCCCGATGTTCTTATGAGCAGCCAACAAGCAGAGTCTTTTATCAGCGATCGCCCCGTTGCTTATGGGAGCTTCGGGGGCGCTGGCTAGCGGCTCCTTTTAGCTTGTAGCATCTGTGTTCGCATCCCCTCGAGCGGCGCCTATGATAGAGTTGCTACCAGGGATGCTTTTGCGAGCACGAGTATACTTCATTACCCAGAAAGCCCTCTTTTCACCGCGCATGCGCGTTGTGCGTTTCCTGGTCTGAATAGCTCATCCGGTGCTCGTAAATATTGTTATACACGAAAGATATGCCAAAAAAAATGCCATGGCAACCTGGCTTGGTCGCATGACGAAATTTTGACCGCATCACGGGCGAATTATTCGATCGAAATTTCCCCCGTAAGCCGAGCATTCCGTATGACGAACGGTCGTATGACGAGGTACCACTGTATATATATATATATATATATGTATATATATGTATGTATATACAAGTCCGTCACTTGCACTTATTTAGGTCTTTTGCCGAGTAAACGCAGCTTATGGAGAAGCACCACCAATTTCGTCACACTCAGTTTCTGCGTGTGATGACAAGTAGGCTTTTTTGTGTTGTTCATAATGACGACAGGGCCTATGTCCGATTATTATTATTATTATTATTATTATTATTATTATTATTATTATTATTATTATTATTATTATATGTATATATGTGTATGTATATAAGTATATATATACATATATACATACACATATATATACATATATATGTGTATATATATATATGTGTGTATATATATGTGTATGTGTGCGTGCACATGTATGTATGTGTAAATATATATATATATATATATATATATATATATATATATATATATATATATATGTATGTGTGTATATATATATATATATATGAATGTGTAAATATATATATATATATATATGTTGGGTTTATTATGGGATGTTTCTATATGGTTGTAAGCATTTTTAATAAGTAATAAGGCTATAAATTAATTCATGATTTATGTTGGGACCACGGACACTTTCCCCCCCACAGCTACGCTCGAGGCCCCACAGCTCGAGGACACTTCATTGTTTTTAGGACTTTGCGCTCTTCGGCAAGAAACACAAACCGTGTCTCGACTGGACTCTGGCAGCAGATGGCGATAATCGCATTATTGTTTAAAAATATGGCTGCTTTGTTTACCTTATAATGCTGCTTGGTTTACCTTAGAATGCTTTGTTTACCTTATAATGAAAATATTATGCAATTCCTTACACCGTTGTTTTGGCTCGGTTCAACTTTTATGCTTACTTCTGCAATTCTTACACAGTTGTTTTTTAACCTTCTAGGGTGTTATTCTACTGTCTAATGCAATGTTTTGATTACATAATGATGTTTTCCGTTTGTCGCGACTAAATACAATGAATCAGATACTGCCCAGGCAGAAGCCTTGTGGACGGGACGGCGTCACGAGTGTTCCTCCTCGCAAGTTGTAACCAGATATGTGAAAGATGTCTTCCAATTTTAATTAAATATTACTAATAATGATTTACTGGTATTAATCATTATTCCAACTACATATATATATATATATATATATATATATATATATATATAATAAGTAATAAGGCTATAAATTAATTCATGATTTATGTTGGGACCACGGACACTTTCCCCCCCACAGCTACGCTCGAGGCCCCACAGCTCGAGGACACATACTGGGCGACCGTCGGCTTCTCGACCACACTCTGCGGAAGCCGGTTCCAAGGACCGGCGATGCGCACTGAAAAAGCAGCCTTCCGCCGATTCAACCGGAACCTGCGAGGATACAGCTTCCACGGATGACCCCTCAGACCACGATCAGGTGCGGGCGTGAAGAAGAGATAGAGATAGAGATAGAGATAGAGATAGAGATAGAGATAGAGATAGAGATAGAGATAGAGATAGAGATAGAGATAGAGATAGAGATAGAGATAGAGATAGAGATAGAGATAGAGATAGAGATAGAGATAGAGATAGTGATAGAGATAGAGATAGAGATAGTGATAGTGATAGTGATAGTGATAGTGATAGAGATAGAGATAGAGATAGAGATAGAGATAGAGATAGAGATAGAGATAGAGATAGAGATAGAGATAGAGATAGAGATAGAGATAGAGATAGAGATAGAGATAGAGATAGAGATAGAGATAGTGATAGTGATAGTGATAGTGATAGTGATAGTGATAGTGATAGTGATAGTGATAGTGATAGTGATAGTGATAGTGATAGTGATAGTGATAGTGATAGTGATAGTGATAGTGATAGTGATAGTGATAGTGATAGTGATAGTGATAGTGATAGTGATAGTGATAGTGATAGTGATAGTGATAGTGATAGTGATAGTGATAGTGATAGTGATAGTGATAGTGATAGTGATAGTGATAGTGATAGTGATAGTGATAGTGATAGTGATAGTGATAGTGATAGTGATAGTGATAGTGATAGTGATAGTGATAGTGATAGTGATAGTGATAGTGATAGTGATAGTGATAGTGATAGTGATAGTGATAGTGATAGTGATAGTGATAGTGATAGTGATAGTGATAGTGATAGTGATAGTGATAGTGATAGTGATAGTGATAGTGATAGTGATAGTGATAGTGATAGTGATAGTGATAGTGATAGTGATAGTGATAGTGATAGTGATAGTGATAGTGATAGTGATAGTGATAGTGATAGTGATAGTGATAGTGATAGTGATAGTGATAGTGATAGTGATAGTGATAGTGATAGTGATAGTGATAGTGATAGTGATAGTGATAGTGATAGTGATAGTTGCATGCCCCGCGACCTCTTCTTCATGCCCGCACCTGATCGTGGTCTGAGGGGTCATCCGTGGAAGCTGTATCCTCGCAGGTTCCGGTTGAATCGGCGGAAGGCTGCTTTTTCAGTGCGCATCGCCGGTCCTTGGAACCGGCTTCCGCAGAGTGTGGTCAAGAAGCCGACGGTCGCCCAGTTCAAGAGGGCTCTGGATGACTTTTTGGCCGTGAACCAGTGACTACACCGCATTTTGTTGCACATCTCTTGTGTCTTGTTACATGGCCCTTAGCCTGGTGCTTTTTCTTGCCAATAAATTGAATTGAATATATATATGTGTGTGTGTAAATATATATATATATGTATACCGTATTTTCACGACTATAAGGCGCACTAAAAAGTCTTAAATTTTCTCCAAAATAGACAGGGCGCCTTATAATGCGGAGCGCCGTGTGTATGCTCCAAAGCCTGACTGAGAGCACTTCTTGCCGACACGCTTCTTATATAGAGAGAATGCGAACGTAGGTGGGATCAGGCATGCGAAGGGGGTGTGTGTAAGAACACGCTAAAGGCACACCCCTACCAGGTACCGGTATATAGTGTGGTCATGTTTATTGCAAAACAATTTCGGTTTGGTTTCTAAGGCCCCACAAAAATGAATAATACAAATAGACACGCTTACGAAGCTCAGTTCAAACTTCAAGCCATCAATTATGCAGCGGAACATGGGAATAGAGCAGCCGCGAGGGAATTTTAGATCAACGAATCCATGGTTAGCAAATGGAAGAAGCAGGAGAACGAGCTTCGCCAAGTCAAGAAGAAGAAGCTGAGTTGATTTGTGACTCCATGCGTGCCCATTGCCCATCTCACAGAAGCGGTGAAAAACCAAGTCACGAAAAATAACTCTGAACTTGCCGTCATTCCCGGAGGCTTAACTAAAGAACTCCAACCGCTGGACATCGGCATCAACCGGGCGTACAGGATGGCAGACTGATTCCCAGGCACCTTGACGACGTGCGTGTCCACACCGATGGAGAGGCGAAGGAGCCTCAGATTGTTTCACACGACAACAGTGAGAACAACTCTATGGACTGTATGGTTGTACCAGTTGAACCGGAGCACACTGATGAACTGCCAGTGCAAGCTGGTCCACCTTCACCAGCCCCAAATCCTTCCAATGATGCACTGTCTCCTCGCAAAACTGTGAGCACTACTGCAGAATTGAGAAGGTCAAAGAGGCACCACAAACCTCCTGATTGGATTGGATAACTTTATTCATCCCGTATTCGGGAAATTTCATTGTCACAGTAGCAAGAGGGTGAGGATGCAGAAATAGGAAAGGCATTTTAGACCGTGTTTCTAAATTAAGAAATGCCTCTGACATGTGTTTACAAAAATGTTGTGTCACAGACTGATGTTAATTATATTTTGCCCATAAATACTTATTAAATAATTCCAAATTGTCTGTCAGCTTCTTTTCATTGCTTCCCCCTGGTTGCACTGCTTCCTGATGAGTTTTTTCATATTGAAGCATTTAACCAATCACATTTCAGCCATTATTTGTTGCCACGGTCAGAAATCTGCCTCACGGCCTTGACAATCAGTTCTGCAGGCTCTGCTGCATTAAAACAAGCGTCGATAAGACTGTTGCTTTAACGAATAAGAATTCGATTTGGTGACACCAAGGCCTTCTTGCAGGCGTAGGGATACGTCATTGCCTTCTCGCAAGCGTAGGGATACGTCATTGCCTTCTCGCAGGCGTAGGGATACGTCATCGCTTTCACCAACTATGATTGGCTAGTAATAGAGTAGGCGGGCCAAAGCCAGAGTGAGCGAGCCAGAGCGCGCAAACTCCACCCACAATGGCCGACAGAGGAAAACAAATGGATTTGGTTGCAGATTTGCTGACAAAGCCATTTTCCAGACAGACTTTTCCAGAAAAAATTGACAACATTAAGAAAGGGCGGTCAACTCTGAAGCTAGCAAGTCTGTTACAACCGGGAAAAGGGTTTGTCCACCACGTTCAGTTCGCTAACTACGAGCGCTACCCCTGGCTCACGGGCTCCGAGGAACACTGAAAATTGTATGGCTGGGAGTGCTTGTTATTTGCCACCGATCGGCATGGTGTTCGGAGCAACACTGGATTTGCAAATTGGACTTGATTAACCAAAGCAGCAACGAGACACCAAAGCACTGCCGGACACTTACAAGCAACGGTGCTCTCCAAAACTTTTGGGGAAACCCGAGTGGAGTTACAGTTCAGTGAGCAAGTGCGCAGGGAAACGGAGCGCCACAACGAAAAGGTAAAGAAAATTAGGGAAATCTTAAAAAGTTTGATAGACTGTGTAAACTTTCATTCCGGGGACACGATGAAAGCGCTGCATCCCCAAAATAAAAGAAGTTATGCGGAACTTCTTTCTCTCATTGCTGAGAGACACGGATTTACATTACCACCTGTCCAGTAATAGTGTTTAGTGGCACGTCGGGCAAAATACAAAACAACCTGATCACTGCTATTGCTGAAGTGATGGAGGAAGAGATCAGAAGGGGAAAAAAGTACTGTTTGTCTCTGTAATGGTGGATGAGACGACAGACGCGAGTAATGCAGCACAGCTCGCACTTGTTCTGCTTTATATCACCTGCAAAGGTGTCAAGGAGCGGTTCATCAGATTTGAAAATGTTAGCAGTGGGAAGTGAGCCGATGACATTGCGGGTCTTATCATTCAATTTTTGTTGGAAAATTAATGTCTAGGTAAAGTTGTGGCACAGTGTTATGACGGTGCAGCGGTCATGTCTTCTGGATTAAATGGGGTGCAGGCTTAAGTTAAGGAGTTAGCTTTGTTCAGACACTGCTATGCACATCAGCTCAATTTATTACTGACTCAGGGGGCCTCAAAGCTTAAAGAATGCAAGATATTTTTTGCTCATCTTAATGGCTTTGCTGCATTTTTTTCGATGTCACCTCGACGCACACAGCTGCTGGACAAAATCTGCCTCGTGTGGCACCAACGTGGCAGTACACATCCAGAGTGGTCAATACAGTATTTGAGAAGAGAGCTGCTCTTATCACATCCTGGAGCATCATGACGAGTACGGCGAGCAGTCTGTGCGCATCATGACGAGTACGGCGAGGAGTCTGTGCGGTGTGCTGATGGAGTTAAAGCACATCTGGATGATTTTGAATTTTGATTTTTTGCTTCACACATTTAATGGCATTTTTGAGCATTCAGATGTGCTTCTTTCAATACTACAGAACAACAAACTGGATGTACAGTTTTGTCTTGCAAGAGTAAAGGAGTTTTGTGACAGAGTTGAACACAAGAGGAGGCGATATGAGGAAATCTAGGAGGCCACTGAACGCTGAACTGCCTCGGCTAAGAACAGAACTGATTGTAATGTATGCCATGGATGATTTTACAGGAAAATCTCCCACTGATTTCCTTGACTTCCTTCAGCAGAAAAATCTGAGTGAGAGCATGGGGCTGTACACATTAGTGTGTTTGGCAGTGACCATCCCCGTGTCCACTGCTTCTGTCGAACGGACATTTTCAGCCCAAAATAGAATCAAAACTTATGCCAGAAATAGAACAGGACAGACTCGACTGTCAGCATTAGCTTTGATGGCAATAGAAAATAACTTCTTGATGAACCTGAGTAATTGAAATCTTCTTGAAGAAAGAAAGGAGGATGGATTTTGTGTATAAATAAAAAGAATTTTTGGTGAGTAAAATGTATATTTTCCTAAATAATATTTCAATTTTTTAGGTTATTGATTCTTTTTTATGTGTCGCAGCTGTAGCTGCATTAAAGGTTTTGTAGCCATAAAATACTTATTGAGGGTTGGATTTATTCACACATAGAACTACTGAAGGCCTAGGTGTGAAATGCACAGCCCGCCACTGTACTTGTATAATGACAATAAAAGCATCCAATATAATCAATTCAATATCTCGTGACATAGGAGGAAAATGCTTAGTTTGACGTCCTCTAAACATTGCATGTTGAATAAAGCATTTTGTTTTAAACGAGAAAGGTGGAAACATAAATCACCACAGCAGGAGATTAACAAGATCTTCTTAAATAGAAAACTGTGTTTGGTTATAAATGCACACACACTCATTTTATAACACTGTCTTTGAACCAGCATCCCACTGTCATCTACAATTGATAACTGCCAGAAAAGATTTTTGCTCCCCACATTATTCGAATAGAATAATCATTGTTTGAATTCAGTTTGGGACATGAACCAAACTGTGGGAATGTAGACAGTCTAATTGAACAGGTGAGTTTGTATCACAGAATACTGACCTCCAGAATCAGTGCCACGAACAAGTTTACCCACATGACAGACGATGTAAACCACCAACACACAAAGTAGATTTTGGACCACCTGAGAAATTGTAAACATACTTGAATTTTATATAAAACTAATAGATTATTATCTATTATTTATCTTTATAACATCTTTATTTTCCTCACTCAGTTGTGTATCTGGTGTAGGCTTCCATGAAGGCCTGCCAGTTGTTGATGATCATGACATTATACAGCAAAACGATGGCCGCCTAAAAGAGAGAGATTCACAATTAAGTACATTTTGTAATTGTATTTATTGCCATAAGCAACTATTCATCTAATCTAAGTATACTACATAGATGTTATCTGAAGGTTAAGACAATAAATTTGACATGTTCATGTGCCACGCTCTCAACAACTTGGCGCCAAACGTCTCCCAAACCATGGAACTCATCGTGGACTTCAGACGGAACAAGGCCGCTCCGCTCTGCTGATCTTACTTTGACTACTTATTTATTTATTTCTAATTTATTGATTATTTATTTGTCTGTTGTTGTTATTTGTGCACTACGTGGTGAAAGCTTTAAATCTCATTGTACTTGTATAATGACAATAAAAGCATTCAATTCAATTTAAATAGTGAGTGTACACTTATGATGGGGCGGCCCGGCGGCTGAGTGGTTAGTGCGTTAACCTCTCAGTGGGGGTCCTTGATTCAAATCCAGGTCGGTCCAGCTATGTGGAGTTTGCATGTTCTCCCCACGGGCCTGCGTGGCTTCTCTGGGTACTCCGGTTTCCTCCCACATTCCAAAGACATGCACGGTAGCCTGATTGGTCACTCTTAACTGCCCCTAGGTATGAGTGTGAGCTTGAAAGGTTGTTTGTCTCCTTGTCCCTGCGATTGGCTAGCCACCACTACAGGGTGTCCCCCACCTCCGGCCCAAAGTCAGCTGGGATCGGCTCCAGCACCCCATGCGACCCTAGTGACAATATCGCAGTTCAGAAAATGAGATGAAAAGAGACTATATAGTGCGCTTATATAGCGCGCTTATATAGTGCGCTTATATAGTGCGCTTATATAGTGCGCTTATATAGTGCGCTTATATATTGCGTGGGTTTACTCAAGGTACTCCGGTTTCCTCCCACATTCCAGAAACATTCATGATAAGCTGATTGGACACTCTAAATTGCCCCTAGGTATGAGTGTGAGCCTGAATGGTTGTTTGTCTCCTTGTGCCCTGCGATTGGCTGGCCACCAATTCCGCCTCTGGCCCGATGAGGTAAGCGACCTGTATCCATAACAGCAGAATCCTAAATTACAAGATTCCGTAACTCACTTATTTAGGTCTTTTGCCGAGTAAACGCAGCTTGTGGAGAAGCACCACCAATTTCGTCACACGCAGTTTCTGGGTGTGATGACAAGTAGGCTTTTTTGTTGTTGATAATGACGACAGGGCCTATGTCCAATTATTATTATTATTATTATTATTATTATTATTATTATTATTATTATTATGTCAGCTGGGATAGGCTGCGAACCTAGTGAGGATAAAGCGTTTCAGAAAATGAGAGACTATTATAATGGACCATGAGTGCCTTGCCTAAATTAAATACATAATGAAATACATATTCATGTATCCATAAAGTGTTATCTCAATATTGATAGATTTACGATCGACTTCAATATTTCCACCAACATTTCCACCTATTCAACTTCCACCACTTTGAGAGGAGGAGCAACATTTTCAGCAGAGAATCCCAGACTTCCCCAGTCACTTTGTCTTGCTCCACCAGGGAGATACAGCGGCATTCCAATGCCAGCCAGGAGACATAGTTTCCATAGTGTGTTGGCCTGCTCCAAATGGGACGTTCCTGCCTGGAACATTTTACGAGGGAAATATCTCCGGTGCAACGTAATTAAATGCCCGAGCCATCTCATCTCTCATCTCATCAGAGAAATGGTGCCTCTTCTCCGTACCACTCTCAGATCATGGGGCTTCTTAGCCTTAAGGTAAGGGAGAGCCCAGGCAGTATAGTTAACTCATTTTGGACGCTTGTATTTGGGATCCTGCTTTTTTTTATCATGACCCACAGCTCGTAACCAGGTAAGGGTAGGAATCGAGATCGACCTTTAAATACTAGAACGATTTGCCTTTGGGCTCAACTCTGTAACAACGGCAGACCGATACAGATTTCTGCGGACACCAGTTGACCTACCTGTTGATCTCCTGCTCTATTTTTCCCATTACTCTTGAACAAGATCCCCTTAAACTCCTCCACCTGACGAAGGGCCTCATTCCTGACCCAGAGGCGAGCATTTCAACTTTTTTCGTAAACACGAACCACTCCAGTGACAGTTGAAAATCACGGCTTTATTCAGCCAGCAGAAGCACATTATTTGTAAAAACCAGAGATACAGTACCCACCACCAAATTGGACCACTTCAATGCCTCAACTGCACTTAAGTATTATGTCCATAAAGGTTATGAACGGCACAATATTGTATAGTCTTTGGCGGAATCCAAAGCTCACTGGGACAAATCTGAGTTACTGCTCTGACACCAGGAAGAGGTACTCCCTCACTGTTATTGTCAACGTGCCCTCTCCAAGGACTCCAAGCACAAACAACAGTCAGAGCACGCTCCCCGAATGGACGGGGGAAGGCTTCGTCTTGCCGCACATTGATTATAATGTATATGGCGTCGACCTGCCAGAGAATGTCTAATCTCATTCGTTCCATACATGGGGTAACTAATGTCTTCAGGATTTGATATCATTAGACTTTAAGTGAAAACGTATTCATTTATTATGATTGCTAAAAATAATAATTGTTGGGGACAGCCCATATATATATTTCATTATCAACAAAATGTTCCTTTTATTGTTGACATGCATACACTGCATTCACGGTAAGCTGCCAAAGCGGGGAATGCCAGCAGCATCTCCTGCAAGTGGCAGCCTTGCAACAATGCCGCATCACAACTTCATCTTCTGCTGACCAAATTTGTCTACACACATGAGTTGTCATGCTGTCTTGGACGGAAAGTTCCAGCAATCACTCCCACATTTACTATAATTCCACAGGTGTAATATGAACAACCATAAGTATTCTTAACTGAAGTTTCACCATGGGTTAATGTCGTTCATGGTTATTGTTCCCTGGGGCCTAGACTGTTTCAGTATATAAGACTTTGGTTGAACGCTCAATGTATTTCTAAAAATTAACAATGAATGCCCATGGTGTGGTCCGGTGAGTGAGCGGTTAGCCTGTCAGCCTCACAGTTCTGAGATCGAGGGTTGGATCCCAGGTTCGGACATTCCTTTGTATATTTTGTATACCAGACTTGCATTTTCTCCAGGTACTCCGATCTCCCACATCCCAAAAACATGCAGGGTAAGCTTGTTGAACACTCTAAATTGCCCCCAGGTATGAGTATGAGCGTCCTTGTGCCCTGCGAGTGGCTGGCTGCCAATTCAGTGTGTTCCCAAAGTCTGCTGCCCGAAATTAGCCGGGATAGGCTCCAGCACATACCATGACCCTTGTGAGAATAAGTGGTACAGAAAATGAATGAATAAATAAATAAATGTCCGCTCAAATGTCAGCATTATTCTGGGCTTAGGAAAGACCAAAGGTTTTCACTGGCATGTGACCTCTCCCCCGCATCAGGCCATACACTGGTATCTGGTTCTTGACCACAATCCGTTCCAGAAGGCTGTTCGAAATCTGCATCAATTCTTCCCATTACAATTAATGGAAAAAACAATAATGTGTTCCAAGCCTAAAAACATAGGTTTTTTAAAGAATCTCAGCACCAGCAGCCTTACAATTTCTAGTTGCCTTTTTTGGAACCATAAATTGGGGTTAATATAGTCCTCAATATGAAGAAAAAACAGTCAGCTAACTGTGATGAGTTTCAGGGGAGTGAAGCGGAGTTGGAGACAAACACAGGTAATCAAGAGGGCACAGGTGAGTGTAGGTGCACTAACAATAAATTTAATGACAAGGTGCTTCACAACACAGGTGGACACTGATTCAGGGTAAACCCTGGATTTTCATTCAATATCAAGCAAAAAAAATCTCAAAATTTTCATTTGGGCTACAATTTGGTCGAAGTCTGGGATATTCGAAAACCAAGGCTCTTCTGTACTTTGGAATATATTGTATTCTGAATATTAACACTGAAAATTATTTTTTTTATCATTTACACCAGGGGTCACCAAACTACGGCCCGGGGACCGGATACGGCCCGCCGGCACATTTGGACCGGCCCTCTGAACAATACCAGAGACGCTATCGGATTTTTTTCCTATTTGGCCTTGAAGACTGGGACGTTTTAATCTTGTGTTTGGTTCATTGCACCCCTGCTGAGCCCACAAATCATCCCAGTGAAGCGGCGCTTCGCATTGCTTCTTTGGTGACACGCGCGGGGAGAGTGTTTCCCTTTGATGCACGCGGGCACGTCCACCGTTGCATGCACGAGCACAGTTTTACCGAGACATCTGGACGATCGCAGGTGAGGGCGGAGCCCTGGGACCATCGCAGACTATTCAAGCATATAAAAACTGTTCAACCTGTTTGAGAACGGAATAATGGCGAAAAAGTTAGGTAAGAGAAAAATTGATTCAGAATGCAAGGTATTTAACCTGGAGTGGACAAACGATTATTTTTTTGTTCAATGCAAAGAAAAGGCTGTTTGTCTCATCTGTCAAGAGACGGTGGCGGTATTCAAAGAATACAATCTTCGCCGACACTATGAATCCCGTCACAAAGACAAGTACGATAGCTTGCAAGGCCAAATACGAGCAGACAAACTCTCAAAGCGAAAAAGTGGACTACTATCTCAGCAGAATACATTTGTACGCCAAGCTCAGCTGAACCAGGCATCCGTTCGGGCCAGCTTTCGGGTTGCTAAACTGATAGCAAGCAGCGGTAAGCCTTTCACTGATGGAGAGTTTGTTAAGAAATGTATGGATGCTGTCGCGGAGGATGTGTGTCCCGAGAAGAAAGATGCATTTAATGCCGTAAGTGTCGGCGAGTACAATCACCAGATGCGTTGAAGAAATCGGGAGTAATGTATATGCCCAGCTGCAGCAGAAGACGAAAGAATTTGACTTTTTTTCATTAGCACTGGATGAAAGCACGGACGTGCAAGACACAGCGCAACTGCTCATTTTTATTCGTGGAGTTAGCACAAACTTTGATATATGCGAGGATCTGGCAGCCCTCCAAAGTCTCAAAGGGACTACAACGGGAGAGGATATTTTTTACAGTGTGCCAAACCATGGAGAAGTTGGACCTGGACTGGTCAAAGCTAGCTAGCATCACGACTGACGGGGCTCCTAGCATGGTGGGCGAAACTCGCGGTCTAATGGGACGCATGAACCGGGAGTTGGAAAAAAGGGGTCTCACCGCCCCGCTACGAGTCCACTGCCTAATTTACCAGCAAGCACTGTGCTGCAAAGTGTTGACGTGAGAGAGATTCTGCTCTGACAACTGAGCTGAACTTTTATCTGTTAAGATTGTGCATAGCACAACAGAAAGTTAATGTTCCATGGCTTTTTTTCTATGAAGAACCCAGAGAGAGTTATTTAGTTATTTATTTCATAAATAGTGTTATTTATTTCCTGTTTTTTTCTGTGAAGAACTCCGAGAGGGTTATTTAGTTATTATTTATTTCATTAGTTGTTATTATTTGTTTCCTGACTTTTTTTCTGTAAAGAACCTGGAAAGGGTTATTTGGTTATGTGTGGCTTTCTGGAAAACAATAAAAAGATTAAGCTCCCCTACGATCGTCACACTTTTTCTGTTACAAACTGACACCGGCCCCCCATCAGAGAAGGGAAAGGTTATGTGGCCCTCACAGGAAAAAGTTTGGGGACCCCTGATTTACACCATGACTTTTTAAATACACATTTGAAACTATGAATGACAAGAAAAAAGATATCGATAAAAGAGTAGCAGAATTGAGTAACCAATTAAAAAGCTGAAAATAAAAATTCACTTACTGCAAAGTCATCAAAATTGTTTGGCCAGTAGCCAAGCTGTTCATACGTGCCACACTCGGTGCTCAAATTAGAAGTGATGTTATTTATAGTTGTATTATAGGGCACACTGAAAACACAACAGTAAAACTCATTACAAAATGAGAGAATACAGCCAGCTTCTTTTTGGTGCAAGACATTAAGTTATACAAGTAAAACTAAAAGCACAACAATTTACATGAGATCTAATGACTAAACTAAAGTTGAAAACATGAAAAAAAATTAAAAACAAATAAAGCTGTCACCAGTCTATCAATACCTCAAAGGTGGTTTAATGGCCCCCTCAAATAGCCAGATGCCAAACACAGCAAATATGTAGTATGCAACCTGTAGAGAGAATTTGAATTCAAATGTTTCAAGTTATATAACAATGTTTCATGTTGACACAAAAAAAGAAATTGAGTATTTTTGAGTTTAAGCTCATTATTTTGAGAGAATTCAGCAAACATGTTCTTTAAGTGGAACAAAGGTTATAATTCATTCACACACACGTGCAAATATATATATATATATATATATATATATATATATATATATATATATATATATATATATATATCAGTGGCAGGCCGTCAGGGCCTTCAAGGCCTTCTCTGCTGGCCTAAGAAATATCTGAATCTTATATTATATTTTGTCCATCAATACTTATTAAATAATTCCAAATTGTCTGTTAGCTTCCTTTCATTGCTTTTCCCCCTGGTTGCACTGCTTCCAGATGTGTGTTTTCATATTGAAGCATTTAACCAATCACATTTCAGCCTTTATTTGTTGCCAGGGTCATAAATCTGCCTCAAGGCCTTCACAATCAGTTCTGCAGGCTCTGCTGCATTAAACAAGCATCAATAAGACTGTTGCTTTAACCAATCAGATTTCGAGTTGGCAACACCACAATGCCTTGTCGCAGGCGTAGGGATACGTCATTGCCTCCTCGCAGGCGTAGGGATACGTCATCGCTTTCACCAACTATGATTGGCAGAGCTACCAAACTGTATCTGTAGCGAGCTGCACAAGCAAATATATTGTTGTGTTGATTTAAAGCCATTTTCAAGACGGACTATGCCAGAAATACGATAGGACAGGCTCGACTTTCAGCATTAGCTTCGATGGCGATAGAAAAGAAGGAAGAAAGAAAGGAGGATGGATATTGTGTACAGTTAAAAAGGATTTTTGGTGAGTAAAATATGGCTATATTCCTAAATAATATTTCAATTGTGGGGCCGGTTCTGATATCTGAAAAGCTCCAGTTTATATTTAAGCTCCAGTGTTTGTATTTAATCACTAAATGCTGCTAGGAAGTGGATTTTACCCAATTTTAGTGCAATTTATGCCGTTTCGCCGTTGACGTCCATCGCTGTCTTTTCCCGGGAAAATCACCCCCCGGTCCGGTTGTAATGTCTGAAAAGCTCCAGTATTTGTATTTAATCATTAAATCTTGCTAGGAAGTGGATTTTAGTGCAATTTTTGCCGTTTCACCATTGACGTCCATCGCTGTCTTTTCCCGGGAAAATCACCCCCCAGTCCGGTTGTAATGTCTGAAAAGCTCCAGTATTTGTATTTAATCATTAAATCCTGCTAGGAAGTGGATTTTACCCGTTGAAGGCGCTACGAGAAAATGCACGGACCGCCACTGATATATATATACATATATGTGTATATATCCACATGTATATATACACATATATATATGTACACATATATATATATATATACACATATATATATATATATATATATATATATATATATATATATATATATATATATGAGAGCAAAAGTTTGAGCACCACTGTTTTTGATGAATATGTCGAAATGGAGGGAGGCCTGATGGTTTGAAAGTTTTGCATGTGTTAAAAAACTGGGTCAAAGGTCAAAAATATGACCTCGGGGTCGATTTAAATCATTTTTTTTAAGGACCAAAGGCAAAATTCAACATTTGGGCCCTGTCAAGATACAATTCACTATTGGACCTAACCATAGTCAAAAACCGCATTAAAATCGGACGTAAAATGTGGAAATGGTGTCCAATCCGTGTGAAATGGCTGTTTTTGGAAGTGTCCAAAATCAAGGGTTTTTATCGATTTTGAGCAAGACGACACAAATGACCTGGAAAATGATGCACGTGCAATGTTGTCCTCGTCATGGTGCTTTTAAAAACAGTGTGGTTTTTATCTGAAAGTTTTGCAAATACTGAAAAAAAATTGCCCATAGCTGCACTTTTCCGACCTCAAAAATGTGACACCCTGGTCCAAATATCGATTTTCTGAAAAACTGGAGCCCAACTTCGAAAATCGGTCGTTGTGCATACCTAGCGGCGTAAATTTGCCAACTTTTGGTTTAGAGAGGCCTGTACTTGTCATCATGGGTAAACCTCAACCATGAGAGACAGAATGTGGAGAAAAAAAACTGAAAATCACAGTTTGATTTTTAAAGAATTTATTTCCAAATTAGAGTGGAAAATACGTATTTGGTCACCTACAAACAAGCACGATTTCTGGCTGTCAAAGAGGTATAACTTCTTCTAACGAGGTCTAAGGAGGCCTCCACTCGTTACCTGTATTAATAGCATCTGTTTTAACTCATTATCGGTATGAAAGAAACCTGTCCACAACCTCAGTCTCTCACACTCCAAATTCCACTAAAGAAATCAACTGGTAAGTGATCCATTTTATTCTTTGTTGGCATCGGTGAGGCAAACCTTTTCGCAGTCGCCGGGAGTTGGTTGCGCTCGGGAGGTGATGCGATGTATCCATCACGGCAGAATGCCAGCAAGTCTGAAACTATCACTTGGTTGGGCTCTTGCCTGAGAAAAGCGCACTTTGTGGAGAAGCACTTTCAATTTCGTCATATGCAGCTGGGTATGATGACAATTAGGCTTTTGTCTAGTCAATGATGATGACAAGCCTAAGTCAGATTTTATTTTATTTATTTAACTGTGGGAGTAATTATTAGAAAATGGAAGACATTCGAGACCACTGATAATCTCCCTCGATCTGGGGCTCCATGCAAGATCTTACCCCGTGCCGTCAAAATGATAACAAGAACGGTGAGCAAATATCTCAGAACCACACGGGGGGACCTAGTGAATGACATACAGAGAGCTGGGACCACAGTAACAAAGGCTACTATCAGTAACACAATGCGCCACCAGGGACTCAAATCCTGCACTGCCAGACATGTCCACTTGCTGAAGCCAGTACACATCCAGGCCCGTCTGCGGTTCGCTAGAGATCATTTGGATGATCCAGAAGAGCACTGGGAGACTGTGTTTTGGTCAGATGATACAAAAATAGAACTTTTTGGTTAAATATTACTGAATTGTATCTGAAGAACACCATACCCACTGTGCAGCATGGGGGTGGAAACATCATGCTTTGGGGCTGTTTTTCTGCAACGGGACCAGGACGACTGATCTGTGTGAAGGAAAGAATGGATGGGGCCATGTATCGAGAGATTTTGAGTGAAAATCTCCTTCCATCAGCAAGGACATTGAAGATAAGAAGTGGCTGGGTCTTTCAGCATGACAATGATCCCAAACACACAGCCAGGTCAACAAAGGAGTGGCTTCGTGAGAATTATTTCTAGGTCCTGGAGTGGCCTAGCCTGTCTCCAGATCTCAACCCCATAGAAAATCTGTGGAGGGAGTTGAAAGTCTGTGTTGGCCAATGACAGCCTCAAACATCACTGATCTAGAGGCATAGAGGAATGGGCCAAAACACCAGCAACTGTGTGTGAAAAGCTTGTGAAGAGTTAAAGAAAATGTTTGGCCTCTGTTATTGCCAATAAAGGGTACAAAGTATTGAGATGAACTTTTGATATTGACCAAACACCTATTTCCCACCATGATTTGCAAGTAAATTCTTTAAAAATCAAACAATGTGATTTTAATTTTTTTTTCCACATTCTGTCTCTCATGGTTTAGGTCAGGGGTCGGGAACCTTTTTGATAGAGAGCCATAAACAATTAATATTTTCTAATGTTATTTCTTGAGAGCCATTCTCGGAATTGAAAAGTAAAAATATATGAAAGTGTAATTTTTATTTTTTTTGTCATTTCATCACTTTTAACGTACAAAAAGTCTCTGATTTCTTTTGACTACATTGTTATGTGGTGGCTTACAAAATCAGTATCAATGATATCATGCATGCAGAAGAGTAATAAAAAACAAAATTATGATTAAAATAGGAGTACAGGTAGTGTCGACGCCGCAGTGACGCCCTTGTTAGTGCGTTCGGGACTCAGCTCTCTCACCAATGATTTCCATATTTTACCTCACAGGTTAGTGGAGAGCCATATGTACCCAAGGAAAGAGCCACATATTCCCTACCCCTGGTTTAGGTCTACCCATGTTGACAATTACAGACCTCTCTAATATTTTCAAGTAGGATAACTTGCACAATTGGTGGTTGTCTAAATACTTATTTGCCCCACTGTACACATTTCTCTTCCAAAACTTGCTTAACTCACCACCAGTATTCCTGCAAATGCTCTTAGGTTTTTCACCAGATCCAACAAGGTACTTGCAACCAGAGCCATGAGCTGCGAAGAAAATGCATGTGTCAACTCTAAACACTGGGACCCCTCTTGTTAATAAAATGAAATTAATATTATACTCTATATAGTGAGGGGCGACCTGGGCTGAGTGGTTAGTGCGTCGGTCTCACAGTGGGGGACCTGGGTTCAAATCCAGGTCCGTCCACCTGTGTGGAGTTTGCATGTTCCCCCCAAGGGCCTGCGTGCCTTCTCTGGGTACTCCGGTTTCCTCCCACATTCCAAAGACATGCACGGTAGCCTGATTGGTCACTCTTAACTGCTCCTAGGTATGAGTGTGAGCGTGAAAGGTTGTTTGTCTCCTTGTCCCTGCGATTGGCTAGCCACCACTACAGGGTGTCCCCTGCCTCCGGCCCGAAGTCAGCTGGGATCGGCTCCAGCACCCCATGCGACCCTAGTGACGATATAGCAGTTCAGAAAATGAGATGAGACTCTATATAGTGCGCTTATATATTTATATTATAATACCTCATGTACTAATACTTTACACTTACAAATCCAAAACTTGTGAAATTACTTTCCAATATTGTCTGACAATAATAATTTAACTCAAATATGTAAAACTATACCCACAAAGACTCTGAATAGTCACTAGTAACTTATCCAATTTACAATTGTCTACATATGGCATATTGCACAATCTAATACAAATATGAAATTGATATTATACTCTATATGGTGAGGGGCGACCTGGGCTGAGTGGTTAGTGTGTCGGTCTCACAGTGGGGGACCTGGGTTCAAATCCAGGTTGGTCCACCTGTGTGGAGTTAATCAGGTTATGTAAGCTTTTTATATGCAAATGATTGCCTCGAGGAATGAAAAAGATCCAAGTTACGAAATCCCCCAAAAAGTAAATCCATTCCTTATCTGTTATTTTATTTTCAAAATATTGTCGTGGATGCATTGATTTTTTCCTTAGAACATCGCTACACTCTACTGGGGTTGCATTGGGTCTCTCACAACAACATTCATTTTTTCTTTGACCCATTGTCTGCTTAAACTTATACTTGGAAGAAGCTGTGTATGAGTGCCTTAGATTCTAAGGCTTAGACAGACTCCCAGTCGACAACAACTCTTCATATCTGATGTGGTAGCTTACAGCATGGGGGCCCCACAAGGCACAGTGCTCTCCCCACACCTCTTCTCCCTCTACACATCGGATTTCAAACATAATACAGACACCTGCCACCTCCAGAAGTTCTCTGACGACACCGCTATTATTGGACGAGTGACGGACGGGAACGACCTGGAGTACAGGGGAGTCATCACAGCCTTTGTTGACTGGTGTAGGCAAAACCACCTCTACATCAACACCAGTAAGACAAAGGAAATGGTCATCGATTTTCGGAAGAATCCTCAACAGACCACTCAGGTGAAGATCCAGGGTACAGACATTGAAATCGTGGAGAATTTTAAGTACCTGGGTGTTCACCTCAACAACAAACTAGACTGGTCCACAAACATAGATGCCCTGTACAAAAGGGGCCAGAGCCGCCTCTACCTACTGAGGAGTCTACGGTCCTTTGGAGTGTGCAGGACACTGCTGAGGACTTTCTACGACACTGTGGTGGCATCTACAGTGTTTTATGCAGTGCTCTGTTGGGGATGCGGGAGCACGGAGAGGGACAGGAACAGGCTGAATAAGCTGGTCAGGAGGGCCAGCTCTGTTCTGGGCTGTCCTCTGGACTCTGTGGAGGAAGTGGGAGAGCGGAGAATGCTGACCAGGATGATGTCCATCATGGACAGCACCTCCCACCCCCTGCAGGAGTCTGTGGAGTCCCTCCGAAGCTCCTTTAGCAATAGACTGTGGCACCCTCATTGCAGGAAGGAGCGCTTCCGCAGATCCTTCCTCCCATCAGCTGTCAGGCTCTTTAACAAAAAAATGGCTGAGTGTTAAGACCTACCGTATGCATGCATGTATATTTATGTGTATGTATGTATATATGTGCTAAGCAACACGCTTATTTATATATTTATTCATGTATTTATTTATTAACTTACTTATTACCTATCTATTTATGTCTAAAATTCCTTTCCTATTACTGCATCTTCACCCTCTTGCTACTGTGACAACGAAATTTCCCGAATACGGGATTAATAAAGTTATCCAATAAAGTTATATTTCAAGATTCTCTTATGGTTTTTTCACTGCCGTTCGTTGTCTAAGTTTTTGTGGTCAGTAATGAGAACGTTGACGAGTTGGTCGATGGGCACCAAAACGACCTCTCAACAGAGCATGAGTAAATGGAACGGTCAGCAATACGAGAGGAATTCAACAAGAAGGCGACTGAGGAGGAAGCAGCCATCATTGCAACAGCACAAATCAGAAAAAAACAGGAGAAACGAACTTCCCAACTTTGTTGAAAAAACATCCTAAAAAGTAAAAAGTCGTGCAATCGCCCTCTTTGTCTTGTTTGTCTTGTGCATTTTAGAAAAATTATTAACAGTCATCAAAGGAAAACGTCTTTAGATCGATTTCTCAAATGTCTGTCAACAAGCACCGCTGAAGAGGAACTTAAATCCAACAGGCAAGAAGCAGTGGCGATAAATAAAATGGGTGAAAAATTAGATGCCAAGAAATCATAAAGCGCTAATGAAAAAGATAAAAAAATCAATGTAATGTTGTTTTGAAATCTTAATTTTATATTTATTAGATTGTGTTCGTGTGCTCTCTGCCTCTGTTCCCTAATGTTAGCTTCCTCTTGTTCCCCTGCGTTTCAACACAGATAGATTATTATGCTTGTTATTCATTCTAAGACATTAATAAATAATTTTCTTATCACGTACTCTCATTTTGTGTTTCTCACATCTTTCATACAAAATTGGGACACTTTGACCAATTTTAAAGGGTTTAGCTGGTAGTTGTGTGAGGACTGTCGAACAAATTAGATAATTTACATATAAGGAAAGTACTGCTCTACTTACAAAAAAAGTTCTGGAATCAATTAGATAATTTATTTTTTTAATACAATAAATGCAGAAATTGCAAATATATATAAATAAAATAAAGAACATTTTTTTAATATTCCCTGGTACACATTTTAATGTTATTTGATATGTGCACCTATACAAGAGTTTGTGAGGTGTGACCAAAAAAACAGTCTATTTTAGAGAAAATTTTAGACTTAAGTGCGCCCTATAGGAGGAGACTGTGAGTACAGTACTTAAAGTATTTACATTTTTTTATTAAATATTATATTGAGATATTATTATATTATAATCTTTTCATATGCCAATAACTGTAATATTTAATACATACAGTTCATGATAATTGTACTTGTGTACTTGTATTTTCGTATAGGCGCTAAAACATGTGTGGTATAATAATAATAGGGGTGATACTACCTCACGTTTTTTTGATGATTGCGGCCATGTCTGGTCTATATTATTCGCAATAAAAGAGGGATCAGAGTATAGTAATACCTTGAGATACGAGATTAATGCGTTCCAAGAGCGAGCTTGTATGTCAATTTACTCGTATCTCAAATCATTTTTTCTATAGAAATGAACTAAATACAAATTAATTTGTTCCTACCCTCTGAAAAAACAGCAAAAACAGGATATTACAGTGGAAAAACATATTTTTCTTGGTTCTAATTCACCACCTACTCACAAAGTAACAAATATTTATCTAGTGGTTATGATCATCAATACTAAAATATGACATGACTCAGTACAGACAGACAGAGAGAAAGGACGACAGATGCGCTCGTAACATAACATAAACTTTACATTTCACTTAAATTGACTTAGATTACTATACACATTTAAAATACGTTTTAATCTTACTTTACAATAAATTGAAACCTTCTTGTGCAATAACCGTAGTGGCAAGGATGTTAATGTATTCCACCGCGGCTTACGAGGCAGAATTTCCTGCTTCTCCATGCCTCAGAACCAAGTGTTACTTTCGTCCAGTTAGTTTTTTAAATTTATCGAACCAGCCACGACTCGCTTTGAAGGGTTTTGTTGGGTTCTTTTTCAGATACTTGCTTTGCTTTCAAGTTCATGTAGATTCCGCTGGCTTTTTTGCATATTATCGACTCGGTCACGCTATCTCCCGCTAACTGTTTATCTTTTATCCATATTAAAAGAAGGCCCTACATCTAATTATGATTGTCACTGTGCAGCTTGGAAATTATGGTTAGTGCTTTGGAAGGCTTGATATCCTTGATACAATCCTTCTGATTAAGGAAGGTACATATTGTCGAAGTACTCTTCTTCTATTGGCGAGCCAGCTCAGTCACGCGTACAACACATGTTTTCGATTATTTCGTGCTTAATGTTGATTCTCATCATAGGCTTTTTCTTCATTGCACCTGCTTGCTTTTGACCCATTGTTTTCCCCTTAATTCTGTACTGACTCAGGCAAAAACACGTAAAAAAATAGATATCATTACACGAGGGAGATGAGGCGAGAAAGATAGTGCGCTGTTATCATAAGCAGCCCTCACGTACTCGGCTACCTGTCTCGTATGCTCGTATCTCAAATTTTTCTCGTATCTCAAGTCAAATATTTACTCGATTCTCAAATTTCTCGTATGTTGGGGCACTCATATGTCAAGGTATTACTGTACTCTAGACCCTCCTAAAGATCAAATCCGATACGATCAGTGATTTTAGAGTTAGGGTTTAGAATTTTAAAAAGCATATTTTTAAACTGGAAGAATAAACAAAATACTAGCATGAGGGACTGTCAAATGGATATCAGCAAACCGTAATAAGGAAAATATAGGCAAAATAGAACAAACAATACAACTATTAAAAAAACAAAAGCAAAAGTTCACCATTCATTAAAATGGGTGAGCTAAGTCATATGACGGATGGACACAACATTGCCCTGGCAACAATGACGCAAAAACTCTTTACCCCAATCCAAGACTGATGCCAGACCACGCTCCACCAAACAATCAGATCTGACACAACGGCTCTCGGTTCCCCTAAAAAAAAAAATACTTATCTGTCAAATGTTGTCACTTCTCTGGATGTTTATCGGATGTGGCGATGAGGGATCTTGGAGGTTTTAACCTCTCGACTGTCATTTTATTGTTTCATACCTTATTTTATTTTACTTTTCTCTACCAAAGTTGTCCATATTTAGTTATGTCATGGTTAGAGCTTTCTTCAGATTAGCAAAGCTATTTATTAAATTTTTTAAGTGAGATGGTGGTTAGAATAAAATGAACAGGGCATTTTGTTAAGTCAATCGTCAATGGCGGGGGCAGAGTTTGTTTTAGCATAATTTGTTCTGAGATTAATACTACCTCCTAAACCCTTTAAATAAAGCAAAAGTATACCAATTTTGCAGGAATTTTATTGTATGAAAATCTGTATATTTAGGCAAAGAAAGAGAAAAAAACAAGACATTTACCATATTTACTCGCATATAAGCCACCCCGCGTATAAGCTGCACCCTTAAAATAATTGAATTTTACAATTTCTCGCGTATAAACTGCCACTGATTCACAATTTTCACCTCCATATTCATGGTGTTAATAGGAAATACAAATGTGTTACTTTGAAGTCATCGCACGGGGTATTTCTGACATACTGTATGAATCAAAAGCACATTATTAGGGTCAATATCATAAGGGAGTTCATATTTCATCCAGTAACGGTTGTTTTCTTACTGCAAAACAGAAAATAACCAACAAATAGTACATCTTAATTTACCGACATCTACTGGTGAAAAAGAGCATAGCAAGAGTGTAAGTCTGTACCCTTGATTCAGTCATCATTTTTTGAGTAATAAATACAATTTATATGCAAGAAAATGGTACTCGGATGATTTGCCGAAAGACGTTTCGCCGACAGACGTTTCGCCGACGGACAGGTCGCCGAATGGACGTTTCACCGAACGGACGTTTCGCCGAAATGGGATTCGCGCGCTCGCCCCGCCCCCGGATCCTGTGTGTACATGTTTTTCAACCTCGGCCCGCAGGCCATATACGGCCCGTTACAGATAACATTCATTTAGGAATAACAAGGGCATGTACTGCCCCCCGCTGGACATATTTCTAAATACAAGTACGTACTAAACTACAATGTGCTGCCAATTTTTTATATATTTTTAATTTATCCTTGCGATTAAAGTAGTAGCCATTTGGAGATCACGCAGAACAGTACGTGACAGAAGAAGTAGAGAAAATAAAGTGGTAGTAACAGTAAGTACTACTGTAATGAAATTGTAAATCCAGAAATCCTACTCTAGAAAATTTACACCAGCATAGAAAATGCTGAGATTAATCTTTGAATTAAGGTTCCCAGCAAATCATTTTGAATATACATTTCCTAAAATATGGCAAATGGCTACTACTTTAAACGCAAGGATAAAATAAAAAATATAAAACATTGGCAGCACGTACGTACTTGTATTTAGAAATATGTTCAGCGGGGGGCAGTACATTTTGAGATGAAGATTTAAAGTTGAAGTAGAAAGCGATCTTGTTGTTCTTGTTGTCTTTTTTTCTCTAACATATAAGTTTTATCCAAGGTATATTAATTGTAATTTCTTGTAACTGTGTGTATGTGAGTGAAAAAAAAGTGTTTAATTTATTATTTTGTTAAACAAATAAAAGTGGGGATGTTTCGATTGAATGTTTACACCGGACATCCGGGTTGGCTAGGTGAGCCAAGGGGAAGGCGACGGGGACGCGGTCCACGTTTGGCTATCCCCTTATGGAATGTTAGAGAAAAGACCTTGCTGGGAATACCACACACAAATAATTCTGTTGAAGGTTGGCACCGCGCATTTCAATGTAGAGTGTCAGTTGTCCATCCAAATTTATCTCGTCTGATAAGCAAACTCAAATTAGAGCAAAGTGATTGGGAAATACGAATACAACAGGCTTATGGCGGTATTATGCCCAGACAGACCAAAAAGTCCTACGCAGCTGTTAATGAACGGTTAAAAAAGCTCACGGATGACTATGAAAACCCGGATCGATTTGCTAACAACTACAGTACCCAGAAGCCAATGCGCTTAATTTGTAAGTTTTACTGTTTTAATAAAAACTGCCACTGCCATCTGTGAATTCCCTTGGTACATAATTTGTAAGTTTGTATTGTATTTGTAATTTTTGTACATAGTTTGTATTGTATTTGTATTTTTTGTACAAAATGTGTACGTTTTTTACTGCTTTAATAAAAACACCATCTGTGAATTTGCTTTGTTTTCTTTTTAATAAATTTTTTTTGAATGGCAGCTTATTGATAATGTGTTTAATATTGAAAAGCAAGTAAAATTATTATTTTTGTACTGGCTCTTGACTAATTCATTTGAACCATGTCTATTTACTCCCAAATGACCCATTATTAAACTTGCATCCAGAGGATGGTACTCTTTGCCTGACGGATTTGACGGTGAGCAGTGTTCAGTGAATTTGTTTTGTCAGCACATTGTAGAGTAGTACGTACTTGAATTTAGAAATATGTCCAGCGGGGGGCAGTACATGTCCTTGTTATTCCTAAATGAATGTTATCTGTAACGGGCCGTATATGGCCCGCGGGCCGAGGTTGAAAAACATGTACACACACGATCCGGGGGCGGGGCGAGCGCGCGGATCCCGTTTCGGCGAAACGTCCGTTTGTCCAAATGTTCATTCGGCGAAACGTCCATTCGGCAACCTGTCCGTCGGCCAAACGTCCGTCGGCGAAACGTCTTTAATACAGTTTTTATGCATTTATGCAATGTATTAAGAAATGCAGACATTTTCTAATGGGGTGGAATTGCAAGTGGCCGCTGAGTAAACATACATGCATGTTAACAACACACAAATGAAAAACCTAAAATCATCCGTCTACAATGAGCTTCCGGCTTCATGGAGACACTTCTTCTCATTCTAGCAAACGGGAGTGTGTTGGGAGATTTGAATTGAAATGAGAATGGAAAAGCAGCTCTACCACAACAATTTCAAAATAAAATACCAGATACGTAATGTGTATTTACGTATGTTAGATTTAGTTGGGCGTTTTCTACTTCGATTGATTGTGTATCATGAAATAAAGGGTTTTTAATCAAGGCTTTTCGTAACCGGAATATTTAATTTGTAGAAGCAATCCGAAGTAGGTACTCATATATCTAATTTTTTGACAGGCAAAAATGGGCGTTATTTTGACGAATGATGACCAGACCATGTTTACATTTCAGAAGGAACATCAAAACAAGTAATTGTTTTTCAATTGTAGCAGGTCTGACAATTAAAATTTCTTATCACTCAAATGTGTGAGGACAAATGTTTCTTTTTTTCTCCCTGCAGTTACAGGTGTCCAGAACCAAAGCCAGAAGATCACATCTCAAGGCCTTAGACAACCAGGGGTCACAAGGTGAAATATGAGGCCTATGATACAAGGCTAGTTTTGCAAAACAATGAAGCATTGTTGACCAGTAACTAAATAGGTTAGGCCAGGGTTGGGCAAACTTTTCGGCCCGGGGGCCACATTGACTTTAAAAATTTGACAGGCGGGCCGGGTCAGCACAAGATACGATACATATAAAAACTGCATTCGTTAACAATACATATGAAACATAAACAGAAAAAAGGACTAAAGTATGAACATACTCATCACTCATCTGAGATTTATGGGTTGCTTTCTTGGTTTTCATCAGACTAAAGGTCTGTTCACACATATGTAGAGCCAAATAACACCAGAATCATCTGTCCCATCTTCTGGATGTTTGGAAATTTGGCTGCACTTAATGAAGCCTACAACTCAGAGACTTTCAGGGAGTTTAACTTGTCACAATGGAGATCAATCAGTTCCAACTGCAACTCCTGTGGAACCATTTCCGGGTCTTGTGAGAAAGGACATGACACTAATAATAATAATAATAATAATCGGACATAGGCCCTGTCGTCATTATCACGACACAAAAAGCCTACTTGTCATCACACGCAGAAACTGCGTGTGACGAAATTGATGGTGCTTCTCCATAAGCTACGCTTAATCGGCAAAAGACCTAATAAGTGGATGTTACGGACTTGTAATTTGTCATTCCGCTGTTGAGGATACAGGTCGCTTACCTCGCGCTTACCTTTCACTGTCTTCCACTTACCTTTCCTCAGTCAGCTAGTGGAGGCAGATCACCAACCAAACATCTGTTCATATACCGCAGAGGGGAATGTGTGTTATGTTAGCGCGAGTTTAGATTCCTGATGGATGTGGGGAAAAAACTGTCCTTAAGCCTAACACTAGCTAGGACACTAGCTGTCAATTTTTCAAAAATCACAAAACCGACGGCCGAATTGCTCATGCAGGTCATCCAATAATTTCCTGTATTTTGACCTCATAAAAAAAAAAAATATAAAAATTTAAACATTTAAAAAAAAAAAAAAAAGTTTTTTTTTTTTTTTAAATTATAATAATTTGGACAGCGTCGGCGGGCCGGATTAAAAGGCCTAACGGGCCAATATGGCCCGCGGGCCGTAGTTTGCCCATGTTTGGGTTAGGCCTTAATAATATTAAAGTAAAAATATAGGTGTTATTGCCTATGTGATTTGAGTAATAATAGAAACCTAAATGACCATTGTGAGTGCAGGTATACATGTGGCTACTGTTTTATAGTGTATAAACTTACAAGTCTTTGGCCCATTTGGCTTTGCGCACGCTGAGTGAGAAGTGTTTTGCTTGTATTGTTACTTGGGTTGCATAGCTTGTCACATGTGTGTGTGTGTGTGACTTCTGGATGTGGCCCGGGTTTTTTTGCTTTCTAAACAGTTGTTCCTGTGTTCTACAGTTGTTGTAGACATTTCAAAGCTTAGCAGGGGACCAGTATCATAAAACTTGACCCCCAATTAAGGGGGACGGTCCAATTGCCCGGACCAGCTGAGCATAGAAGGAAAAATCCCAAACAGTATTTGGAAAGTTTCTTCTAAACACACCCACTGATATTTAAATTAACGCAGACTTTTGCCTGCTGGGAAAAGATTTAAAAACGTGAGTCAGTGATCAGAAGTTGTCGCCCTTGCAACAAAGCCACGTCTTGTATGTCTCTGTCTGTACTGTAATCCTTCGCCACCTCACTGCTTCAACTTCGCGGCTTGTTGGATCCGTTTCCAGTGGAGGTTGGACTCCGCCAGGGCTTTCTGGACTCTCCCTTAGAGATAAGGAGAGAAATTCGATCATCCAGGAAGGGCTCGGAGAAGGAGCCAGATGAGTCGGCCCGGGCATCTGATCAGGATGCCCCCTGGATGCCTCCCTCGGGAGGTTTTCCGGGCATGTCCCAACGGGAGGAGGCTACGGGGCCGACCTCGGGCATGTTGGGGAGACTATGTCTCATGGCTAGCCCGGGAACGCATTGGGGTCCTCCCAGAAGAGCTGGATGAAGTGGCTGGGGAGAGGGAAGTCTGGGCTTCCCTGCTGAAACTGCTGCCCCCGTGACCCGACTTTGGAAAAAGCGGAAGAAGATGAGATGAGGTCTCGGTTAAGCAGATAAAATCAAGGTTTGAGTTATGTAGTTTTACATTATTATATATTTGCTTGCAATGAAGAATGCTTTGCTTTACTATTAAACTTAGTTTCATATCATTATTATTTGGTTGCTTGCAACGAAGTAAAGGCTTTGCTCCTGAGAACTTTAGGTACACGAAACACCTTGGACCTAGGACTGCTTGGACTGAACTAAACAAAGAAGATTCAAAACACCTTGAGTTGCACATGGCTTTCATACCTTCATTTTTATTGACTATATTTACGTCTCACTTCTGATGAGATTGAGGTTATATTGGGTGTAAAATAACTCATTTTCTTGTTTTTGCTTTACATGAAACGGAAGTTGTTTGGTTTCAAGGGCATCCAGTTTTGGATGTATGTGTGAGCACAATATTGATTTTTGTGTGATATTAGAAGATTTAAGTAATGTTGGGAGAAAAAGTCTATATTATAAGATTAAAAATGGTACATTACTTATTTTTACATTAATGGAACTGGTTGTTTGGGGTCTGCAGACATCAACTTTTCTACAGCCTTAATTCAGACCTTGAAATTGTCATTGCACTATAAAAAAGTGCTAATATTTAATCCCTATGGCAGAAAAATATAGAAAATAAAAATAAAATCTGGCAAATACAGTGCCTTGCGAAGGTATTCAGCCCTGTTGAACTTTTCAAACTTTCGACACATTTTAGGCTTCAAATTGAAAAATTGAATTGTAAAAAATCAACAACTAGTGGCACACAATCGTGAAGTGCCATTTCGCAAAGATATCAATAAAAAGTTTTATTTAAAGTTTGGCACCAGCCACCTGGGAGACACACCAAATGTCGGAAGAAGGGGCTCTGGTCAGATGAAACCAAAATCAACCTTTTGGCCACAATGCAAAATGATGTTTGGCGTTTTTATTTATTTAAAAAAAAGTTTAAATTATGTTCCTTTCTTCTTGCTCTTCCATAAAGGCCATATTTGTCCAGTGTACGACTTTATGTGGTCCTATGGACAGACTCTCCTGATAGATCTGAAAATACAACTTCAGGAGCAGGTCAAGAAAGAGTGAGATCAATGTAATAGGAAGTAGGTTTATTACCGGACTGCAGGATGGGGAGAGAGCTCGAACAGCTGTGAACCGCTCACAGTCTGTTGTCCTTGCAACTCTCTCCGAATGAACAGTGGGTCAGTCTTTATATAGGAAAACAGGGTATAGTATAGTTTCTGTGACAACGACCAAACTTTGGGCAAAGTCTGATTAATCAGTGTCAAGTCTCCATGACAACGACCAAACTTTGGGCAAAGTCTGATTAATCAGTGGCAAGTCTCCATGACAACAACCAAACTTTGGGCACGTTTCTTATGACAATGATGTTTTCTATACTTACAAAAACTGATACAATATGGACAAGCAATTGCCAAGCGACTTTGTCATTTTATCTTACACTCCCACCTCAGCTGTGGATCTCTGCAGTTCATGGGCCGCTTGGCTGCATCGCTGATGAGTCTTATCCTTGTTCGAGGTGAAAGTTTAGAGCAGGGGTCACCAAACTACGGCCCGCAGGCCGGATACGGCCCGCCGGCACATTTGGACCGGCCCTCTGAACAATGCCAGAGACGCTATCGGATTTTTGGGGGGGGGATGCGGCCCGCCGGCACATTTGGACCAGCCCTCTGAACAATACCAGAGACGCTATCGGATTTTTTTTCCTATTTGGCTTTGAAGACTGGGACGTTTTAATCTTGTGTTTGGTTCATTGCACCCCTGCTGAGCCCACAAATCATCCCAGTGAAGCGGGGCTTCGCATTGCTTCTTTGGTGACACGCGCGGGGAGAGTGTTTCCCTTTGATGCATGCGGGCACGTCCACCGTTGCATGCACGAGCAGTGTTACCGAGACATCTGGACGATCGCAGGTGAGGGCGGAGCCCTGGGACCATTGCGGACTATTCAAGCATATTAAAACTGCAACCTGTTTGAGAACGGAATAATGGCGAAAAAGTTAGGTGAGAGAAAAATTGATTCAGAATGCAGGGTATTTAACCTGGAGTGGACAAACGATTATTTTTTTGTTCAATGCAAAGAAAAGGCTGTTTGTCTCATTTGTCAAGAGACGGTGGCGGTCTTCAAAGAATACAATCTTTGCCGACACTATGAATCCCGTCACAAAGACATGTACGATAGATTGCAAGGCCAAATACGAGCAGACAAACTCTCAAAGCGAAAAAGTGGACTACTATCTCAGCAGAATACATTTGTACGCCAAGCTCAGCTGAACCAGGCATCCGTTCGGGAGTTTGTTAAGAAATGTATGGATACTGTCGCGGAAGAGGTGTGTCCCGAGAAGAAAGATGCATTTAATGCCGTAAGTCTGTCGGTGAGTACAATGACCAGACGCGTTGAAGAAATCCGGAGTAATGCCCAGCTGCAGCAGAAGACGAAATAATTTGACTTTTTTTCATTAGCACTGGATGAAAGCACGGACGTGCAAGACACAGCGCAACTGCTCATTTTTATTCGTGGAGTTAGCGCAAACTTTGAGATTTGCGAGGATGTGGCAGCCCTCCAAAGTCTCAAAGGGACTACAACGGGAGAGGATATTTTTGACAAAGTGTGCCAAACCATGGAGAAGTTGGACCTGGACTGGTCAAAGCTAGCTAGCATCACGACTGACGGGGCTCCTAGCATGGTGGCCGAAACTCGCGGTCTAATAATGGGACGCATGAACCGGGAGTTGGAAAAAAGGGGTCTCACCGCCCCGCTACGAGTCCACTGCCAAATTCACCACCAAGCACTGTGCTGCAAAATGTTGACGTGGGATTCTGTAATGACGGTTGTGGTGTCGTGCATAAACTTCAGAGCAAAGGGAGAAGATTGTGCATGGCACAACAGAAAGTTAATGTTCCATGGCTTTTTTTTCTATGAAGAACCCAGAGAGAGTTATTTAGTTATTATTTATTTCATAAATAGTGTTATTTATTTCCTGTTTTTTCTGTGAAGAACTCAGAGAGGGTTATTTAGTTATTATTTATTTCATTAATAGTGTTATTATATGTTTCCTGACTTTTTTCTGTAAAGAACCTGGAAAGGGTTATTTGGTTATGTGTGGCTTTCTGGAAAACAATAAAAAAAAATTAAGCTCCCCTACGATCGTCACACTTTTTCTGTTACAAACTGACACCGGCCCCCCATCAGAGAAGGGAAAAGTTATGTGGCCCTCACAAGAAAAAGTTTGGGGACCCCTGGTTTAGAGTCTTGATAGATTTGCAGTGGTCGGATACTCGTTCCATTTAAATACCATTGCTTGCACAATTCTCCCTGGGATATTTAAAGCTTGGGAAATATTTTTGTATCCAAATCCAGCTTTAAACTTCTCCACAACAGTATCTCGGACCCGCATGAAGTGTTCCTTGGTTTTCATGTTGCACTTTAAACAGAATACTGAGACTATCACAGAGCAGAATGGAGACATGATTACACACAGGTCAATCCTATTTATCATCATCAGTCAACATTGGATCATTCAGAGATCCTCACTGAACTTCTTGGCTGAGTTTGTTGCAATCAAAATAATGGTGCCGAATAATATTGCACGTCCCACTTTTCAGTGTTTTATTTGTTAAAAAAGTAGAAAATATCCAATAGATTTCATTCCACTTCAAGATTTAGTCCAAATAGTTTTTGATTCTCGACAAAAAAAATAATAATTATGTTTGAGGCCTGAAATCTGGCGAAAGGTTCATGGGGGCTGAAAAAGTAAAGTGTGTACATTAATCCCCCGATTACCACGGTTAATGTAGACCAGACATGGTCGCGACAAACAAAAAAATGCAAAGTAGGGTCACCCCTATTAATTTTTTTATTATTATTTTTACTTCAGGGCTGAGGACCGGGAGTGGCTTCCGCTTGCGAATTTCTGCGTGGATTTTCACATTTTTAGCGGAGGACAAGGGGATGGCTTCTGCTTGCGAGTTTCAGCGTGGATTTTCACATTTTTATGAACTTACAAAAAAAATTTCATTAACAAAAAAAAATTTCACCACTTTTGCAGATCCATGCTGAGCTCCTTTAACTTTTCCATTGTAGCGTTTGTGGGCGTTTGCATCCAATGAGCCCTATTTAAATGGCCTCAGAGAAGTCACCAGCTGTAGTCACTCATAATCACTCACAAGAAGCTCATTTCACTGACACAACTTTCTAAGTCACCAAAATTGCTAATTCGTGTTGCTGTATGTATATTTTTGACCAAGCAGATTTGATCACTTTTTCTGTTAACCCATAATAAAGTCATAAAAGAACCAAACTTCATGAATGTTTTTGTGACAAAGAAGTATCTGTTCCAATCACTCTATCAGAGAAAAATCAGAGTTGTAGAAATAACTGGAAACTCAAGAGAGCCATGACATTATGTTCTTCACAAGTGTATGTAAACTTTTGACCACAACTGTACATGTCTGACAATGCAGGAAGTAGAACTTCATAAAGGTAAATAAAAGGGAAGAGATCAGGTCAAGCAAATTGAAGCAGATGAATGATAGAAAAGCAACTAGACCGAGCTGGTATGTCAATTTACTAGTACTGTGATGCCCATACATATGAGGAATTTGAGATACGAGTAAAATTCCGAACAAATATTTGCCTTGAGATACGAGTAAAATTCTGAACAAATATTTGCCTTGAGATACGAGGGATTTTTTTCCCCGTTAGTCAGTGCAGAATAAAGGGTACAACAACGCAAAGCAAGCAGGTGGAATGAAGAGTTGTGCAAAGAAAAGGCATATGATGACAATCAATATCTCATCTCATCTAATCTCATTTCTGAACCGCTTCATCCTCATTAGGGTCGCGGGGGTGATGGAGCCAATCCCAGCTGTCTCTTGGCCAGAGGTGGGGGACACCCTGAATCGGTTGCCAGCCGATCGCAGGGCACGAGGAGATGGATAACCATTCACGCTTAAACTCATACCTAGGGGCAATTTAGAGTGTCTAATCAGACTACCATGCATGTTTTTGGAATGTGGGAGGAAACCGGAGTACCCAGAGGAAAACCACGGCCCGTGGAGGACATGCAAACTCCACACAGGTGGACGTGACCTGGATGTGAACCCAGGACCACAGAGCTGTGAGGCCGACGCGCTAACCATTTATTCCACCGGGCCACTGTAAGCACGAAATAATTGAAAAATATGAGAGTGGTGTACGCGTGGCGGAGCTTGCTCACCAATACGAGAGGAGCACCCAGTCAAGTTGGCAAGTGGCTGTCCGTTATTTTATTGTGAGGACATTTGTATGCGTCATTTTGGAATATTTTGAAGGGAAGACAAAAGCAAAAAAACGCCCCTCTCTCCCTTCCCGCCCCTCTCTCCCTCCCCGCCCTCTCCCTACCCCCACTCTCCCTCGCCCCTCTCTCCCTCCCCGCGCCACTCTCCCTCCCCCCATTCTCCCTTTTTCAGCAATGGTCAAATACCCTGATCTGAGGGTGATTGACCATGCTTGTTGGAAAAAACCCAACGTCTGGTGATAAACAAGGATCAAAAGTGACAATTTGATTCAAGATTTTGTTAATAGTAGTTTTTTTTATTTAAATATCAATGAAAAAAATCTGCAAAAGAACATCTAATTGTAAAATTTCAAAACCATTGCAGTGTGATACAACAGTTGCTGACAATTGTTTCAATGTCTCACTTTTTTATACATCTGATTATAACTACAAAGAACAATTAAGGGCATTGTGCATAAAATTGTGTACTACAAACAAACTTTCCTTGACCTACTTAGTGTGCTGCCAGACACACTCATTGTAAACACTGAATAATCCAACTCGTACCTACCTTAATATCTGGAATGATGCGCAGGAAGCGGAAGACAATCAGCATGTTAATAAAACGAACCATTTCCCACAGAGAGAATGATTCCTGAGTGGACCGGTTCCTGTAGTGGCACAACAGACAGAGAGCTTTACAGTCTTAATTGCCACCTTTTATGTCTGCAAGTGTCATGCGTAATGTGTGTGGTGTGCAACACAACCTTCCTGTAGGGAAGAGGATTAGGGCATCTGAAGAAAAAGCAGGTGGTCAAGACACTGACTTTATTCTCAGAATTCTAACAATTCTGACTTCGAAGTCACAAGTCTGACTTTTTTTCATTCCAATTGAATTTACAGAATTCTAGTAAGTAAATAAGTGATTAGAGTCGCAACCTTGGCCATATTTTTTATTCTTCAGCAGCCTCAATCTTCTTCCTAATTCGCGTAATGGGATTACATATAACCAATTTAATGAATTAAAAATGACAAGAAACTTACATATTTGCATAAGAGAGCCGGTAGGAAACATAAATAGTTAGCTGCAGGATCTATTAGGGAAATAAACAAATGTTTAGTGATAAACATGAAAAAACAAGCAGTCCTGTTAAAACTGGGTGAGCATCATTCACTAAAATCTCAAAATGTGGTCACTCAATTGTGTGTTAACACAGTACATGCACGCACGAGGAACGGGTATGTTCCAAGAAGGTGAAATTTGAAAAGGTTAAAAGCAGCTGAGACAATGGTAAAAAAAGAGTTTAGATAGCTCTGACAGTTTACACCATTAAAATATGGGAGAGCACTGTAGACACAAAATAAATGTTGAAATGATTAAATCAGTATTTCTCAAACCTTGCATATGAAGTTTCACCTCAGAAAAGTACTGGGCCCTCCAAGTGCCACCAAAACTACTGGGCCCTCCAAGTGCCACCAAAACACTTGCATAATGGTGCTATATCATGGGTGTCGAAATTATTAGAGGGGCGCAGTTGGTGCTTTTTTTTGTCCCAACTATAATCCAGGGCGAATGAGAACACAGGAATTGAATGAAATCAACAGATTACACTTTCAAAATACCAGATTGCTGAAAATGTATCCTCTTTCGTTGGTTGAAATGAAAACCTGCACCCACTGCAGTCCTTGAGCAGTGGTTTTGAGACAAACATTTAAAGATAAGTATTGAAAGCATGTGCAAAGACTCAAACCCAAAAACTCATACATTCATACACTGATGGGCAGGCCTAAAGGAGGGATTGACTGACAGCAGTAAAAGTCTGGTTAGCTAGATTTCCAAAAAGGGACTAAGCAGCGTCAGTAGTTAGCTATTCAGCACAATTGTAATGTGTGTTTTTTGTTTGTTTGTTTGTTTTTGTTTGTTTTTCCATGAAGTACAGACGCTCCCCTACTTACGAACATTCAACTTACGAACAACGGTATATACGAACATGCCTGCAAATTGCGTTTAAGTCGAAAAATGTTCGTAAGTCCAATTTTGTATTTTTTTCCGAGTAGTGCTTCTTTCCGCCGCTAATACGCCTGGCGCTGTGAGGGCTCAGCTCACCCAGCATCTACCTTCTTCGTTGCAATGCGGAAGTGCGTGAACGTATCTCCAGTGGGCAAAGAACCTTTTTCATTTGTATCATTAAATATCTCGTGCATCCATTATTGAATATGGTTGGTAAAAAGCGAAAGGCTTCTATTGAGGGAGTTGCAAGGAAGAGGCAAGCCATTTCATTTGAAACGAGTGGCAATAATAACGAAGCTTGATGCGCGTGAGAGTGGTGAGCGTTTCACGGGCATACAACTTGAATCGTTCGACCGTCAGTACCATTTATAAACATAAAGATCGAGCAGCAGGACCCAAATATTGAACGTTGCACAAAGTTTGCAAATCAATTGAATGATGCCATACAGTGCTACCGCATCATGTATGATGAAAAAAAGAAGAAAACTGCAATCGTCGTTAGATCGCCTCTTTCGGCCAGTTTCTAATACATAAATCTCTCTCTCTCTCTACTGTACATATTCTCTCCATTTAATTAAATGTTTTTTTCAGTACAAACCAATGCGTGTTACTGATACAAGCCTTAAACATACAAATGCACTTATATAAACCTTCAATATACTTGTATAGGCCTTAAACATAAATTATAATACAAAATATAGCACTGAATCAACTTAAAAACAAATTCAACTTATGAACAATCGCTCGGAACCTAACTTGTTCGTAAGTAGGGGAGCGTCTGTATATTCAACAAGCACTATGTCATGCAATTAACAAATACAGTATGGCTATAGGTGGAGCGAGTGGTTAGTGCGTCGGCCTCATGGCTCTGCGGTCCTGGCCTCAAATCCAGGTCATGTCCATGTGTGTGGAGCAATGTTTCCTCTAAGCTGCGCGTGTGCGCAATTGCGCACTTCTCTCGTCTTCTCTGCGCACAGCAAATCATATGGAGCGCACAAAATAAAATCCCAAATGTTTTTATTTTATTTTTTTAGCTGTGAGGCCGACGCGCGAACCACTCATCCGCTGGGCCGCCCATTCATAGATATTAATCATTACATTTTATTATTACTAAATCATTTATGTGCAGTAGACATGCACCTGCTTATGGCAGGTGTGATACTGGTGTGGCCATAGCGAGCAATGATGATGTTGCTCACACCAGTACTCGGTGTGCTCAGGGAGGTTGTCTTTCTGCCCAGACAAACAAAAAATTAGAGGGAACATTGGTGTGGAGTTTGCATGTTCTCACCGGGCCTGCGTGGGTTTCCTCCGGGTACTCCGGTTTCCTCCCACATTCCATGAACATGCATGGTAGGCTGATTGGACACTCTAAATTGCCCCTAGGTATGGGTGTGAGACTCCTTGTGCCCTGCAATTGGCTGGCTACTGATTCAGGGCTGGAGTCAGGTGGGATAGGCTCCACCACACCCCGCGCGACCCTAATGAGGATAAAGCGGTTCAGAAAATGAGATGAGATGAGTATGGCTCTAATCCTAGAGTGGCAATCAGAAATAGTAGCTAGGTGTCTGTAAAATGTGGCTTAGGTGGTTTCCATGAGCTCACGATTGTGAAGGGCCTTTGCTTGTAAAGTCCCATTCCTGTGGAGGTGTGAGTGAAGCATGTCAAAAATCTACCCATGAGAGATGCTTCTCTCCAAAGATGCGCCCGTTATAACTTGCTGGAAAGGAAGTAGGAGCAAGGCATGTAGAAAATGTGGCTGAAACAGGTAGTTCTTTACTGAAAGTTGGTTGCGACTGGCTGGCTGCTGTGACAGAGTTAGCCACCTGGTTCACTAGGCTGAACCAGCTTCTGATATATGTGGCAGAGACAGGGATGAGGAAGTTGTGGATGGCGCTCAAAGATTTTGGGAGAGGCTCAAAGGTATGGTCCGACACCCTAAAAATAGCAGTGTTCTCCATCAATTGGAACGGGTCAGCATTCAGAACTATGCCAGAATGCCCAACATGTGTAAGGAAGTTGTTATGGACTGTGATTGTGTCACATTAAGAATGTACCCCGGATCCTTAAGTGTTTGCTACATGTTCTCCACGTGACTCTTATGATGAAACGCATTGGTAGATTCCCACCACTCATTTAAATATGTTTTATTTACTAAAATGTTCTGAAACTGTTACCGGGTAAGTGTGCATTATTTATTTAGGTTATTACACATTTTTGGCGACAAGGATAAACCTACAGTTTTTCTTCACTGTGGAGTTAGGGTCGAAGAAGAAGATTCCGTGTAGTTAGTTAGACATGGCGACAGTTGGCTTACGCACTGAATTTGACGATAGACTGGATCGAATATGTCGAAAGGCTGGAGCACTTTTTCCTGGCAAATGACATAGAAGCCGAGCTAAAGAAGAGATCGATTCTTCTCAGTGTGTGTGAAGCAAAGACGTACAAGCAGATACGTAATTAGGAAGCCCTCGCAAGCCCGGAGATCTCAGTTTCAAAGAACTGGTAACGTTGGTGAAAAATCATTACTGCCCGAAACCATCCGAGATTGTTCAGCGCTTCAAATTCCACACTCATTCACGGAAGCTGGGCATTTCTGTGGCTGCGTTTGTGGCTGAGCTAAGACAATTGTCTGAACGTTGTGAGTTTGGGAGTGTGCTTCATGACATGCTGCGTAACAGGTTGGTCTGTGGCATAAATGGCTAATAAACCACAGCTTACTTTCAGGAAGGCGCTGGATATCGCTCAGGCTATGGAAATTTTGCAGCTAGATTTGATTCGATTTGATTAGATTAGAACTTTATTTCATCCCATATTCGGGAAATGTCCTTGGTTGCAGTAGAAGACAGACACAGAAGACATTGTAGACCTAGGTAAAAAAAAAACTGGAGCCACACAGGAAGTCCACAAGGTGCAGACTGAGACTAATGTTACCGTACACTCCCTCAGTAGTCTGGAGGTTTTAAAGATCATCTTCTTTGCCTAGATCCTCCAAAGCTGTCCTATCACCTGATCAGCAGCAGCAGAGAGGGCGATGGGGGGCTGCATGACAGCGGAGGCACGGCTGAACGGCTCCAAAGACGGACTAGCACAAAGAAAGCAAGCCACGCAACGGGTGGGATCAAGTCGCAAAGGTCGCAAAACAAAGCAAAAAGCACAAGTACAAGGCAAAGTATATGGGAAACCATTAAGAAATATTAAAATGCAATTAAAAAAGATAGAAAAGCAGCAAAAACACAAAACGAGCAAGAACGGACGGAGCTACCGCTACTGGCTGCGACTAGAGTGGCGCCATCTTTGTTGCAGTAGAAAGAACAGATACAGACACAAGAAAAATACATTGTAGAGTTAGATAAAACTGGAACCACACACAGGATTGGGGAACTTCTGCAGACCAAGACCGAAGTTGAAAATATGTAGAGTCACTCTTCCAAGCTTAACTGCACAGTCCCTCAGTAGTCTGAAGCTGAAGAATCAACAGTAACAGAGTACAACACCCCTCAACTCCGTTTCCAGGCCTGGTAAGTGCCGGCAGCGCTTCCATCTTTCGGGGAGGGATCTCACTTTCACCAGAGTAACAGATGGAATGATTGGTCTAAAGCGTCGCTTCTTCTCCCGGCACTTTTGTCCAGCTACAGATTTCCAGCGGCATCGTGGTGTTGCTCTTTCTGCTGCGTATTGTTTACAGCTAGTCCCATGTGTATGAAAGCAGAGGCATAGCTGAATGGTTCCAAAAAAGAAGTAGCAGAAAGAAGCCAAGCTAACAGAACAAAGAAAGTTTTAAAAACATTAAAGTAAAAAGTATAAAGTACAAAGTAAAGTAAAAAGAAATGTATTAAGAAATATATACAAAGGCTGTAAAACACGAAAAACAAATAAGAGTGGACAGAGCTACTGCCACCGGCTGCTACCTGACGGCGCCATCTTGAGAGAAAAAAAAGCAACACAAAGGACATTTAGAAAGCGAACAGCAGTGGGCGGCTATCCGGCCTGCATCGTTTGTCCAAGGAAAAGATGACCAAGTCACAAAAATCAGTTGAATGTTACCAGTGTGGGGGAGCACATTTTGCCAATGACTGTGGTTTTATTGACACTAACTGCAAGAAAAAAGGGCACATAGCTAAGAAGTGCAGAGGCAGGGCAAAAGACAAACATAAAAAGCAGTGGAAAATGAAACCCAAAGGGGACACACACCACCTGCAGAGTAAGGCACCTGAGGAGAAATGTGCATATAACATGTTCAACCTCAAGGAGAGGCGAGCAGAGCCCATCTTTGCAACACTACAGGTAAATGACAAAGAGCTACAAATGGAGGTGGACACAGGAGCCTAGTAATAAGTCAACCCATCTACCACAGATTGTGCCGCTCAGGACAGGCACCAGCACTCAAAGAGACAAATATTAGACAGTACACTGGTGAGTGCATTCCACATCTAGGAGCTATAGAGGTAAAGGTGTCATATCAAGGCCAGGGGGCACTGTGAGACTGCTCATTGTGGAAGGAGAGGGACCTAGTTTGCTTGAACGTGACGTCCTACACAAAATCAGCTTGAACTTGAGAGAAATCAGGTATATTACTGGGATAGGAGATATACTTACCAACTATGTAGACGTGTTTAAAGATGAGCTAGGCAGCCTGCGAGGCACAACAGTGAAACTGTGTGTGAATCCCAACGCACAGCCACGCTTTTTTAAACCACGCTCAGTACCTTTCACCATGAAAGCCAAAGTGAAGGCAGAGTTGGAGAGACTGCAGAAGCTTGGCGTCATCAAGCCTATCGAGTTCTCTGACTGGGCATCCCCCATTTGTGCCTGTGCTGAAAGGTGATGGTGAGGTGCACATATGTGGTGACTACAAATTGACAATAAATCGAGCCTCTCAGTTCGACACCTATCCACTGCCCCGGGTGGAGGACCTGTTTGCTACGCTAGCTTGTGGTCAAACATTTACAAAGCTAGACATGAGTCATGCTTATCAACAACTCCTTCTGGGTGAAGTGTCTAAGAATTATGTGACAATCAACACATATAAGGGACTGTTTAAATACAACTGCCTAGTTTTTGGCCTTGCTTCCAGTCCAGCTATTGATGTAAAACATTCCGTATGTAGCTGTCTACTTAGATGACATCTTGGTGACAGGCAAAAGTGAAGAGGAGCATCTGCAGAACCTCGATCAGGTAAGGAACAGAATGGTAGAAGCTGAGCTTCGCCTGAAACGCAGCAAATGTGTTTTTCAAGCTCCAAGTGTCACCAACCTGGGCCATCGCATTTCAGCTCAGGGCCTGTCTCCACTCGAAGAGAACGTGAGAGCGATAAAGGAAGCTCCAAATCCAAAGAATGCTGCAGAGCTTAGGTCATTTTTGGGCGTAGTGAACTACTATGGAAAGTTTTTGCCTGATCTGTCTACTGTGCTTTCACCCCTTTATCAGTTTCAGCAGGTAAAAGAACTGTTACACTCATCACGCCTGCTCGTGCATGTTGACCCAGACACGGACATTATCTTATCCTGTGATGCTTCACCAAATGGCATGGGAGCTGTCCTTTCCCACCAAATGGACAATGGAACAGAAAAGCCTATTAGATGTGTCACGTACACTAACAGTAGCTGAAAAAGGCTACTCACGGCTCGAGAAGGAAGGGCGAGCTGTAGTTTTTACTGTAAAACATTTTCATCAGTACCTGTATGGACGTGCTTTTACTATTTTTACAGACCATACGCCCCTATTAGGTCTGTTTGGTGAGACGGAAGGTATCTCAGCCATGGCTTCAGCACGTGTACAGCGCTGGGCATTAACATTGTCAGCGTACCAGTATCACATAGTCTACAAGTCAGGGAGTGAAAATTCAAATGCTGATGTTTTCAGCCGTCTGCCCCTTCCTGACACTCCATGTCTGTGTAGTCTTCCCCCAGAGACTGTGTTTCTGTTAGACAGACTGTCAACCTGACTTGTGACAGTCAAACTAATAAAATTGTGGACCCATAGAGACCCAGTTTTGTCACATGTTAAGCGCTGGTTGATGCAGGGTTGGCCCGCAGCAGTTGAGCAGGAAGAGCTTAAACCTCATGCTAAGGGGCAACAAGAGCTCAGTGTTCAGGATGGCTGCATCCTGTGGGGATCCAGTCATGGTCCCGCCCCCAGTAAGAACACAAATCATAGTCATACATGATGCCCATCCAGGGATTTCCTGCATGAAAAGCCTCGCCAGGTCTTTTGTGTGGTGGCCGGGGTTGGATGCTGTCTTAGAAGAAAAGGCAAAAGCATGTTCACAATGTCAGATGAACCAAAAGATGCCAACAGCAGCTCCCCTCCACCCATGGGAGTGGCCTAGTCGTGAATGGTCCAGACTCCATCTGGATTTTGCTGGTCCATTTATGGATCACATGTTCCTGGTGTTCGTGGACTCACATTCTAAGTGGCTCGAAGCACACATTATGCCAACATAACAGCTTCAGTAACTGCTGACACACTCAGAAGCATTTTTGCTACACACGGTCTGCCAATTACCGTTGTCGCTGATAATGGGCCTACTTTCATCAGTGATGTTTTCAAGGAATTCATGGAGAAAAATGGAATCCACCACGTTCGTACTGCACCTTATCACCCAGCCTCAAACTGCTTAGCAGAACGTGCAGTTGAGACACTGAAAGCAGGTCTGAGAAAAATGTCAGGACATTCACTGAAAGTGAAGCTTTCACGTTTCCTGTTCCGGTACCGGCTTACTCTTCACTCAACCACTGGTTTATCCCCAGCTGAGATGCTGATGGGGAGCAGACACAAATCTTATTATCTAGATCTGCTTCATACAGATGTGGGAGCCAGAGTTGCACACTCACAAGATGATCAGAAAGCTAGGAGAGACCAGCATGCTAGAGAACAGCTGTTTAAACCAGGAGACAGCATTTATGTGAAAAACTTTGGTAGTGGCTCACCATGGCTGCCATGTGTCATTCACCATAGTTCTGGTCCTGTCTATTATTGTGGATCTACGGGATGGCAGACTGATTCGAAGGCACCTTGACCACGTGCGTGTCCGCACTGATGGAAAGGCGAAGGAGCCTCAGATTGTTTCACACGACAACAGTGAGAACAACTCTATGGACTGTATGGTTGTACCAGTCAAACCAGAGCACAGTGATGAGCTGCCAGTGCAAGCTGGTCCACCTTCACCAGTCCCAAATCCTTCCATCGATGCACTGTCTGCTCCCAAAACTGTGAGCACTACTGCAGAATTGAGAAGGTCAAAGAGACACCACAAGCCTCCTGATAGACTGCGTTTTTAAATTAAGAAATGCCTCTGACGTGTTTACAAAAATGTTGTGTTGAGTTTAAAAACAAACAAACAAAAATGACAACACAGTCAATTTAAATGTTTTATATCTTAGAGATATTTGTTCCTGGTTAAGTGTCAATTTCTTACTCTTGCTAAGAGTAAGAGTTGTATTTAGCACTTTTAAACTGAGACTAAAATGCTATATGTTTATGCAAGTTGAGTCTTGTTATATGTTTCAACTTTAGGGGGGAGAAGTGTTATAGACTGTGATGGTGTCACAGTAAGCATGTACTCCGGAACCTTAAGTGTCTGCTGCATCTTCTCCACGTGACTGTTATGATGAAACCCACTGGTAGATTCCCACCACTGATTGTAAATGACTAAGTGTTTTATTTACTAAAATGTTCAGAAACTGTTACCGGGTAAGCGTGCATTATTTATTCAGGTTATAACAGAAGTCAATGGTCCTGCACCAATTCTGGCCTAGGTCAGTGTCGTAGAGGAGAGTGTCATCCACGGAATGCTCTTTGCACTCACAGTCGGAGGTGACAGACTCAAAACGGGGTCCCCTAACGAGAGGAAGCCTTGTGGACCCCCGTTGGTATCACGCAAGTTGCCGAAAAGGTTGATGAAGGTGGTAAGATAACAATTCGACTCACGGACAATACCACACGGTTGACAGTATGGCACATAGTTCAATGCATGGGCACTGCGCCCGCAGTGTGGCAGGCTTTTGGAGTGTCCTAGGGGTATCACCTGCATCTCAATTGGTGGCTCTACCGTAGAAGATGGCACTCGAATGAATTAAACGGAATATCTTTATTGTAATGATACAAGTAAAATGCGTTTCAAAGCTTCACTATAAAGTTCATACATTAATAAGTATAAAAATAAAAAGACTTATATACAATGAAAATGAAGTCCGTTAAAAAAAGTGACTAAAGGGGTTAGCAGCATGTCAGGCAGCTATGGTGTTTTAGTGCAAGATAAAAATTTCCAGTGCTAAGACTGAAGTAAAAGTCTGAGAACATTACTGGATACGCATCTGGCAGTGTGATGACATTTTATAGTGCAGTACAATAATTGATTGAGTCTGGATTAGGAGCCTGGTACAAAACATGAGTTGAGTATGGTGAGGATAAAACTCTCTTGGGAAAAAACTTTCACTGAGTCTGTTTTGGCTGGTATGGTCCTGTAATGCCTGGCAGAAGGCAACAGGTTGAAGAGGAGGAAGAATGGATGTGTACTATCTCTTGTGATGCTCTTTGCCCGTAGTTTTAGATAGAGGGTCGGGTGATGGAGGCAGCTGATGATCTTTTGAGCTATGTTGATCACCCTCTGGACTCTTTTACTATCTGCTTCTGTACACCTTCAGTGCCACACTGACACAACATAGGTCAGCACGTTCTCAATGGCTGACCGATAGAAGGTCACCAGTGAGTTGGTGTTGAGTTGCTTCTCCCTGAGTACTTTAAGGAAACGTAGCCTCTGGTGTGCCTTCTTTACCCAAAAGAGGTCTGCAGAGATATGGACTCCCAGGAATTTGAAACACTACTCACTCCACATATTTCACCATTGATGTACAGGGGTCAGGAGCAGCTTAGTTCCGTCGGAATTTCAGGATGAGTTCCCTAGTTTTGGAAATGTTGAGCGTGGGATTGTTGAGGGTGCATCACTTGTTGAGTCTAAGGACTTCATCTCTGTAGACCGTCTCCTTCCTCTCTGTGATCATCCCCATCACTGTTGTGTCATCCGGAAATCTCTGCAGTTGTGCATGTAGCGAAAATAAAGTAGTGGACTTAACACACAGCCTTGGGGTGAGATGGTGGTTAGCGTACGGACAGATGTGAGGTCACAACCCAGCTACACATAGTGGTGTTGGTTGACCAGAAAGTCCTTAATCCAGATCTCATCCGGAATATTGTGCGCGTGATTGAAGTCGCTAGAAACCATAGTTTCCTGATGGAAACCTTCTAATAAGTCAATATGTTTATAGTTGATGTTAAAGTCCGATATTGATGAACAACTTGCTAAAATATACAAAAACGCAAAAACTGCACAGGTAGGGAGATCTTGAAGCTGCTGCATGCTCATGGGCCGCCATCTTGGGTCAGCCTATACACTGGGCAGTCATCTTAAGATTTTGACACTCAAACTTGGGAAACCATTTGCTGTCACACATTACAGAATACATGGTAAAGGGGTGACATGCATGGGTGTCGTCTAAATAGGCATCTTCTGCATTAACCAATGCAAAAAAAAAGACTGGAAGGGCAAGGGCCCACACTGACAAACTGAACAACACTATTACTACTCCACTCTGGAACCATAGGACCAAGATCAATCTTTTTGGAACTGATGGTTTCAATACTGTCTGGCGTCGCAATGGTGAGGCATAGACAAGTAAGTCCATTATTTTCAGTTGAAGCAGCCACCAAAAAGAAAGATACAGTTCAGCAAGCCATAAGAGAGCACATGAGTGTCTTCTGGTAATGGCAATACAAACGCTTGATAGACTTCATTAACTGGATGTGGGAAAGATTGCACCTTTCTCCCATTGTGCATCACTGGCACCCACTCTTAGTAGGCATGACGCAAAGTTGAAGAACTTAAGAATTTAATGAATGGAGTGAACATATCTACTGAAACTGCCTTCCTTCCTTTCTGTAATGTGGAAGGTAAACTCTCGGAAAAGCCTTAGAACTCGACAGGAGGAATACGTTGCAAAAGAAGAATGCAGTTAATCCATAAATATATGTCTAAGGTCCTGTCAGTCAGTGTTTATTGGCAATAATTTCTACCAATGTTATCTGTTTAAAACTATCCTGACTCCCAACAATGTTATTTTTTCTGCTCACTGACTGAGGAGATCAGTTGAAAAAAACTGTTTTACCCAGAATTCATTTGTCAGTTATAAATAATAAACAGAAATACAATTACACTTTATAACGCAAAAAGTGAGAAACAATAAAGACAGAACAACATACATGCTCGATCCTTTGTTTAATTCACATCCTGTCTTCACTGACCTTGGTTAAACTTTAAATCTCACTATAGTACTTGTATAATGACAATAAAGGCATTCAATTCAATTCAACTATGACAGGCTTGAGATATAGACAGTAATCCCTCACTGATAACGGATAAGAGCTCTTTATCCAGGGTATAACAAAAACCTACAACGTTCACCACGCGTGAGGGAAGGTTAGATAGATGAGATAGGATTGTTGATTATCATACCCTCTGCATCCCAGGCCACCATAGGCCTCCATCATGAAACAACATTAGCTCACTCTATTGCAGAAAGGAAATACAAAACCTTATAGTTGAAGCAGCTATAAGTAAGCTATCAAATGCAAACTTGCCCAAAATGGGCGGAAGCTATAGCCACTGTAACTGTTGGGTTTATTATATATCTGCTTCGCTTTCTTTAGGTTTATACATTATTATATATTGGAAATGCTTTGTTTAACTTGGCTTATTGACACTAAAAAGGGTCACTTTAGTACATCTGCTTGCAACCTTGATAAACAAAGGGAAAGGTCTCTATCAAGTTGGACTTATCAAAATTGTTTTGAAACCTCGACTTCTCACCCAGTCGCAAGTTCACAATGAAGATCCGGGAAGGACTCTTAATTGTTTTGACTTGGATCCCGCAGAAGGTGGCGATATCGAATCGACCTCCGAAAATACTTGCAATTGTTTTAAAATAGAGGCTCGCTTGGTTTACCTTTTATGCAATTGTTTTTGCAGTTGTTTTTGATTTCTGACCTTAATTGTTTTGCTTGGTTTACCTCTTATGCGATTGTTTTTTTTATTTCTGACCATAATTGCAATTGTTTTGAATAGATAACCTTAATTGTTTTGACTCTAATGCAATGAAATGGGCAGGAGAGGATTCGGTTCTTTAGAATGATCTGGGACGAAGGCGAGTCAGGATCGATTCTCTCTTGCAAGATAAAGCAGAATATGACCTCCGATGTCTTCCTTATCTTAAAGTGTATCTATTGGTGAACCTATCAGTAACTTGCATCCAAAACAGATCACCAACATCCATTGTGAAGTAACACCCGATGAGAGATCGTGTAAGGCGGAAAAAAAAACTGACATGAAAGATCGTCAACATCCATTCTTAAGCAAGTGACACCCTATGAACAATTGTTTAAGGCACAACCTGACACTTGAGTGTTTGCCTGTATCGCCTTCACTCACAAAGACGCAAACTGGACAAGAACGTGGTGGCACTTCGTCTCATGAGATATTCAAAGACTGCAAAGGGGTATGGCATATGTGGTGCTGACTGGGACAATTATTAAATGAAGTCGGAACAAGCTATGGAGTGCTCATGCTTGTGTCAAGGCTGACCCAAGGACCTGCAGTGAGAACTCCACTTTTGTCATGGACGCTCCAAGGGGCTTCCTGCCGCTTTGGTCCCAATTGCTGTTTTGGCCTTTGATAATGAGATTGTGACTTTTAATGATTATGAATGTGTTTTGACTTTCAAAAATGGGACCGTGAACGTGTTTCTGATGCACATCTACTCGTTTAGATTTCCACCCACGTGCAAGGACATAAAATGTAAGTCAAGTTGTTCATCAAAACCGGACTTTAAATTCAGCTATAACCTTTTAGACTTATTAACACTAGAACAACCATTAGCCAGAAATTTGGGTATTCCACCTAGAAATACCAAGGACCGGCCTTTCGGCCGAAACCTGAGTTGTGAGCGGTCCTTTGGTTATTGAAATGAGGTGCCTCCCAAGCCTTTCCTTCTGCCGAGCAGAAACTCTTGTTATGCTAATTGAGGCGTACAACAGGAAGCATACCTGTCAACCTCTGCCGATAACTGCCCTTATAAATGATTATGATTCCCCTTACAACCCCCCAAAAAACCTTACAAACACCGTACGAGTCGTACGGTGTTTGTAAGTTTTTTGGGGGGGGGGTTTGTAAGGGGAATCAATAATCATTTATAAGGGCAGTTATCGGCAGAGGTTGACAGGTATGAGGAAGGGACATTTGAGTTACTGTGGAACTTGTCTTTGTCCTCCCTTGTATTATTTTGAAAAAGGGTGTGCTTTCTGTCATGTGTTACCTGTTTTGTTGTCTTCTTTTGGGGGACAGATCTGGCATCTTTTGTGTTTCCTTGACCCTATGTCCACTGGATCCAAATCGGGTGGATTGTACAGACGTTTCCCTACATATCAAAGTTCCCAAATTTCACAGATCTGGTCTTCACCCAAGATGAGGAAAAGTCACACATATTTTCAACCTCGGTCACAGTCTGCAGAAGTTCCCCATCTTGTGGAAGACTTCCTGTGTGTGGTTCCAGTTTTATCCAACTCTACAACGTCTTTTCTTGTGTCTGTATCCGTTTTCGCTACTGCAACCAGATGGTGCCGCTCAAGTGGCAGCCGGTAGCGGTAGCTCCCTCCGCTCTTGTTTGTTTTGTGTTTTTGCTGCTTTTCTGTCTTTTTTATTGCATTTTGGTATTTAGTTTTTTACCTAGGTCTACAATGTCTTGTGTGTCTTGTGTCTGTCTTGCCACTGCAACCCAGAATTTTTTCCAGAAATAAAGTTCTAACCTAACCTAACATTTTCATCAGGAAAAATACAAAATAAATAACCAGTACTTCTAGGAACACAAAAACTGAAATGGGTCAAATTGGCCCATAACATAATATAAACGTTTTTTCATATTCCTTTTACCTAATAATAATAGAATACTTATTTTTAATTTATAACAGTTTCGATTAGATGTGTATTAAAAATTGAGAAATTGTGTGTTCTGTGTGTGAAGGCTTTTTCAACATGAGAAAACAACTTCCCTTCTCCCTGCTGATTCCTCAGCTACAGGCCACATTTACATTTGAAGTGATGCTATTCACAGCCAATAGAGGTGTGAAAATGCAAATACAGACGCTCCCCTACTTACAAACGAGTTAGGTTCCGAGCGATTGTTCATAAGTTGAATTTGTTTGTAAGTTGATTCAGTGCTATGTTTTGTATTATAATTTATGTTTAAGGCCTATATAAGTATATTGAAGGTTTATATAAGTGCATTTGTATGTTTAAGGCTCGTATAAGTAACATGCATTGGTTTGTACTGAATTTTTTTTTTAATAAAATGGAGAGAATATGTACAGTACTGTATAGAGAGAGAGAGAGAGAGAGAGATTTATGTATTAGAAACTGGCCGAAAGAAGCGATCTAACGATGATTGCACAGTTTTCTTCTTTTTTTCATCATAAATGATGTGGTAGCACTGTATGGCATCATTCAATTGATTTGCAAACTTTGTGCAACGTTCAATATTTGGGTCCTGCTGCTCGATCTTTCTGTTTATAAATGGTACTGACGGTCGAACGATTCAAGTTGTATGCCCGTGCAACGCTCACCACTCTCACGCGCATCAAGCTTCGTTATTATTGCCACTCGTTTCAAATGAAATGTCTTGCCTTTTCCTTGCACCTCCCTCACTAGAAGCATTTCGCTTTTCACCAACCATATTGAATAATGGCTGCACGAGATATTTCATGATAAAAATGAAAAAGGTTCTTTGCGCACTGGAGATACGTCGCGCACTTACGCAATTTACGCAACTTACGCAACTTACGCACTGCAACGAACTGGGCAGAGGAAGGTGGATGCTGGGTGAGCTGAGCTCACAGCGCCAAGCGTCGGTATTAGCGGCGGAAAGAAGCACTACTCGGAAAAAGGCGCGCAATACAAAGTCGAACTTACGAACATTTTTCGACATAAACGCAATTTGCAGACATGTTCGTATGTACCGTTGTTCGTAAGTCGTATGTTCGTAAGTAGGGGATCGTCTGTACGTACATTTTTATGAGCTGCGGAGTTAAAGCAGAGGCCAAAAACCTTGGGTTTTCCAGTGTTAAACATCAGTTACGAGCAGCGAAATAAGATTTCTAGCATCTTTCACCAGGAACATAGCATACCGGAAGAGATCGAGACACTAGAGCTGGCCCCATGGTTTGTTATTGGGACTGGTCGGCGAAAGAGAAGGCATTGGGATAAAAAACAGAAGCAACGCTGTCGAACCGGAAGAGATCGCGACACTAGAACTGGCCCCATGGTTTGTTATCGGGACATGTCGGCAAAAGAGAAGGCGTTGGGATAAAAAAAACAGAAGCAATGCGGTCAAGCAGGCGTGTTTTGTAAACTCAGGAAACAACCACTCAGACCTCCACTCCCCAGCGTATTTCTCTACAACGTCAGATCCATTGTAAGCAAAATGGACAATTTGGAATTAGAGCTTGCTGCTAATCGCTACGTTCGCCAATGCTCTAGGATAATAATCACAGAGACGTGGCTTCACCCACAAATACCCGACACTACCGTGCAGCTAGCAGGACGTGTCTGGCTTCCTTCTGCTACTTCTTTTTTGGAACCATTCAGCCATGCCTACGCTGTCATACACATGGGATTAGCTGTCAACAATACGCAGCAGAAGGAGCAACACCTCAATGCCGCTGGAAATCCGAGAAGTGCCGGGAGAATAAGTGATGCTTCAGACCAACCATTCCATCTATTATTATGGGGGAAGTGAGATCCCTCCCCGATAAGATGGAAGAGCTGTCGGCGCTTACTAGGCCAGAAACGGAGTCGAGGAGTTGAAACCCGGCTACTGTTGATTCTTCAGCTCCAGACTACTGAGGGACTGTGCGGATAAGCTTGGAAGAGTGACTCTGCATATTTTCAACCTCGGTCACAGTCTGCAGAAGTTCCCCATCTTGTGGAAGACTTCCTGTGTGTGGTTCCAGTTTTATCCAACTCTACAACGTATTTTCCTTGTGTCTGTATCCATTTTTGCTACTGCAACCAAGATGGTGCCGCTCAAGTGGCAGCCGGTAGCGGTAGCTCCATCCGCTCTTGCTCGTTTTGTGTTTTTGCTGCTTTTCTATCTTTTTTAATTGCATTTTAATATTTCTTAATGCTTTCCCATATACTTTGCCTTGTACTTGTGCTTTTTGCTTTGTTGTTCTACGACCTTTGCGACTCGGCCCCACCCGTCGCGTGGCTTGGTTTCTTTGTGCTAGCCCTAGACATCTTTCGAGCCGTTCAGCCGTGCCTCCGCTGTCATGCACGCAGGATCAGCTGTAAGCAGTGGACGATAGCGATAGCAACACTCCAGACCGAGCATTCCATCATTGTTATGGGAGGGTAAGATCTCTCCCCAGTCAGATGGAGGAGCTGCTGAGTGCTTTGAAGCCCCCCACCGGCCTTTCCGCTGCTGTTGATTAGGTGATAGGACAGCTTAGCAGGATCTAGGCAAGGAAGATGATCTTTAAAACCTCCAGACTACTGAGGGACTGTACGGCAACCTCAGTCTCAGTCTGCACCTTGTGGACTTTCTGTGTGTGGCTCCAGTTTTTTACCTAGGTCTACAATGTCTTGTGTGTCTTGTGTCTGTCTTGCCAATGCAACCAAGAAATTTCCAGAATACGGGATGAAATAAAATTCTAACCTAACCTACTCGGATCAGAAAGGACGTTCGCCTCGGGGGGAGGGGGGGGTGCTTTGCATTGATGTGAATGAGGGATGGTGTAACAATAGCACTGTTTTGGTTAGACACTGTTCCCCAGACATAGAATTCATGTCGGTGAGATGCAGACTCTTCTTTCTGCCCAAAGAGATAGCCGTCGTTATCATCACTGCTGTCTACATCCCACCGGATGCTAAGGTAAGTACCGCTCTCTCCATACTAATGGACACAATCACTAGAACGCCTACCCAAGTGCTGCACACATAATCGGAGGAGATTTTAATCAGGCAAGTCTCAAAACTCTTCTGCTGAAATTTTACCAACACCTGAATTGTCCAACAAGAGAGAATAAAACTGTGGATCCTCTTTACTCAAAAATCAAAGGTGTATAGGGAGCGCTACCACACACAGACTTGGGACAGTCAGATCATGCCTCTTTGTTCATGGCCCCAACTTACACTCCCTTTAGCCGACAATCAAAGCCACAAAGACGAACCATTATAACATGGCCTGATGATGCCCGACTCCAAGACTGCTTGAACAGACAGAGAGGGAAACTTTCCACCATGTGGACCTGGGAACCTTCACAGACACAGTTCCGTCGTACATCAAGTATTGCATGGCTACGGTCCCTGTGGAAAAGACCATCCAGGTGTACCCAAACTGGAAACCGTGGATGACCAGCCAGGTCTAATCACTCCTCTGGGCCCGAGATGCAGCCTTCAGATCCGGTGACAGGGCACTCTACACCGCAGCTCACGCCAACCTAAAGAGAGGCATTAAGGCTGCCAAAGCAGAGTACAGGGGGAAGATAGAAGGGCAACTTGACGACAGAGAATACGAACCCTCACCAACTACAAGGGCCGAGTGGCCACTCCTGCGGATTCAAATGCGGCACTGGCAACTTTTTTGCCCGCTTTGAGTCCCAAGCCCACCACCCAGTCACATCATATCAACCTCAAGTACATCCCACACCAAGCTCGGGAAGAAGCCCTATCCCACTCAATGTGGAGGTAGTGGATGTGAGACTTGTGCTCCGAGCAGTCAGTCCCCGGAAGGCCACAGGACCGGATGGAATACCAGGCTAAGTACTCAAGGCCTGTGCTGACCAACTAGCACCAGTCTTCACAGACATTTTCAACCTTTCACTGGAACAAGCCACCGTATATACCCTGTATAATAACGGCGAATGTGTGAACCAAGTAGAGACTTTCAAATGCCTAGGAATCCACATCTCTGCTGATCTAATTTGGGTGACAAACACCACAGCACTCATCAAGAAGGTGCAGCAGAGGCTACATTTCATGAGATTAATCAGGAAGGAGCAACTGAACACCAACCTGCTGGTGACCTTCTACCGGTCTATTGAGAGCATACTGACCTATGCTGTATCAGTGTGGCACTCAAGGTGCACAGAAGGCGACAGCAAAAGACTGCAGAGGGTGATCAACACAGCCCAAAAGATCATCAACCCCTACCCACCCTGTCGAGCATCTACAAATCCTGGTGCCTTAGAAGGGCAGAGAGCATTATAAAAGACAATATGCATACCGGCTTCCACCATGTCAACCTGGTGCCCTCTGGAAGGCGCAACAGAGCTATAACTGCCAAGACAAACAGACGCAGGGACAGTTTCTTCCCAAGAGCTGTCACCATACTCAAGTCGAGTTCTGCTCCTAGGACCTTATCAATAGTTATTACTACTACTTATACTACTTATTTATTATGTTGACCACTTATTTATCTATTACTATTTTGTGATGATTTATTTATCATTACTATTTAGTGATTATTTATTTATCATCACTATATATTGATTTTCTGTGTTTGCTTGTTTGTTGTTGCGTCCATAGACCCAGCGGATGTGCAACTAGGCGCTGAATGTCTCCAAAACCGTGAAACCCATCCTGGACCTCTGACAGAACAAGCCCGCTTCACTCTGCTCACCTCAATTGGACTACTTTTTATTGATTATTTATTTGTCTCGCTGTTGTTATTGGTGCACTATGTGGTGAAAGCTTTAAATCTCATTATACTTGTATATTGACAATAAAAACATTCAATTCAATTCAAAATCTCCTTTCCGGGCAGCTTTTAATCTTCTCTGGGACCATGGCTCATCAGCTCAGCCCAGTGGCGAGTTGCTGATTTGTGTGCCTTAGACCTTAATTCGTCACAGGCTCCTTTTCTTCTGAATATATGACATCATTTTATCTTGTTAAGTTGTGTATGTGTTATACGTATACTCAGCTGCCCCTCACAATTTCACCCCAGGGGTAAATGTTTTTGCAATTATTATGCAGTACAACGGCTTAACAAACAATTTTCTTACCTTTTCTTTCTTTGCGCGCAAGCATATGCATACATATTCATTATCTTCCGTACCGCTTATCCTCATATGAGTCGTGGGAGAATGCTGGCACCTCTCTCAGACGAGTCACCAGCAATGGGCACCAGGCGGTGGACAGCTTGAATTGTGGCCAGCCAATTACAGAGTACAAGGAGACGAACAACCATTCACGCGCACACTCATACCTATGGGCAATTTAGAGTGTCCAACCAGCCTACCCTGCATATTGTTGGGACGTAGGAGGAAACCAGAGTACCTCTAAAAACCAGTGGCGGGCCGTCGGGGCCTTCAAGGCCTTCTCTGCTGGCCTAAGAAATATCTGAATCATATTATATTTTGTCCATCAATACTTATTATTCCAAATGGTCTGTTAGCTTCCTTTCTTTGCTTTTCCCCCTGGTTGCACTGCTTCCAGATGTGTTTTCATATTGAAGCATTTAACCAATCACATTTCAGCCATTATTTGTTGCCAGATCAGATCTGCCTCAAAGCCTTCACAATCAGTTCTGCGGGCTCTGCTGCATTAAACTAGACTGTTGCTTTTAACCAATCAGATTTCGAGTTGGCAACCCCACAATGCTTTTTCATACGCATTAGGATTTTGCTGGCTGGGATACGTCATTGCTTTCACCAACTTTGATTGGCTAGTAGGCCGGCCAAAGCCATAGTGAGGCAGCCAGAGATCGCAAACTCCACCCATAATGGTCGACAGAAGCAAAAACAAATGGATTCTGTTGCAGATTTGCTCACAAAGCTATTTTCCAGACGGACTTTTCCAGAAAAAAATGGACATCATTAAGAAAGGGCCGTCAACTCCGAAGCTAGCAAGCCTGTTACAGCCGGGAAAATGGTGTGTGCGGCACTTTCAGTGCGCTAACTTAGCTGCACAAGCAAATAGTATATTGTTGTGTTGATTTAAAGCCATTTTCAAAACGGACTATGCCGGAAATATGACAGGACAGGCTCGACTTTCATCATTAGCTTCGATGGCGATAGGAAAGAAGGAAGAAAGAAAGGAGGATGGATATTGTGTACAGTTAAAAAGAATTTTTGAGTATAATATGGCTATATTCCTAAATAATATTTCAATTGTGGGCCCGGTTCTGATATCTGAAAAGCTCCAGTGTTTGTATTTAAGCTCCAGTGTTTGTATTTAATCACTAAATGCTGCTAGGATGTGGATTTTACCTCAGTTTAATTTTTGCCGTTTCGCCATTGACGTCCATCGCTGTCTTCTACAATGTCTTGTGTGTCTTGTGTCTGTCTTGCCAATGCAACCAAGAAATTTCCAGAATACGGGATGAAATAAAATTCTAACCTAACCTACTCGGATCAGAAAGGACGTTCGCCTCGGGGGGAGGGGGGGGTGCTTTGCATTGATGTGAATGAGGGATGGTGTAACAATAGCACTGTTTTGGTTAGACACTGTTCCCCAGACATAGAATTCATGTCGGTGAGATGCAGACTCTTCTTTCTGCCCAAAGAGATAGCCGTCGTTATCATCACTGCTGTCTACATCCCACCGGATGCTAAGGTAAGTACCGCTCTCTCCATACTAATGGACACAATCACTAGAACGCCTACCCAAGTGCTGCACACATAATCGGAGGAGATTTTAATCAGGCAAGTCTCAAAACTCTTCTGCTGAAATTTTCAAACTCCACCCATAATGGTCGACAGAAGCAAAAACAAATGGATTCTGTTGCAGATTTGCTCACAAAGCTATTTTCCAGACGGACTTTTCCAGAAAAAAATGGACATCATTAAGAAAGGGCCGTCAACTCCGAAGCTAGCAAGCCTGTTACAGCCGGGAAAATGGTGTGTGCGGCACTTTCAGTGCGCTAACTTAGCTGCACAAGCAAATAGTATATTGTTGTGTTGATTTAAAGCCATTTTCAAAACGGACTATGCCGGAAATATGACAGGACAGGCTCGACTTTCATCATTAGCTTCGATGGCGATAGGAAAGAAGGAAGAAAGAAAGGAGGATGGATATTGTGTACAGTTAAAAAGAATTTTTGAGTATAATATGGCTATATTCCTAAATAATATTTCAATTGTGGGCCCGGTTCTGATATCTGAAAAGCTCCAGTGTTTGTATTTAAGCTCCAGTGTTTGTATTTAATCACTAAATGCTGCTAGGATGTGGATTTTACCTCAGTTTAATTTTTGCCGTTTCGCCATTGACGTCCATCGCTGTCTTTTCCCGAGGAAATCACCCCCTGGCCTGGTTGTAATGTCTCAAAAGCTCCAGTATTTGTATTCAGTCAACAAATGATGGTAGGAAGTGGATTTTACCTAATTTTAGTGCATTTTTGTCATTTCACGTATGGATGTATCAACGTTCATCACTGTCTTTTTACCGGGGAAATGATACTCCGGGCCCGGTTCTGATGTCTAAAAAGCTCCAGTATTTGTATTTAATCAATAAATGCTGTTTTCGGCTGGATTTTACCCCATTTTCGGGCAATGTTTGCCCGTACGCCATTGACGTTCATCGCTGTCTTTTCCCGGGAAAATCGCCCCCGTGGCCTGGTTTTAATGTGTGAAAAGCTCCAGTATTTGTATTTAATCATGAAATGCTGCTAGGAAGTGGATTTTACCCCATTTTTGTGCATTGATTTATTGACTATTTTTAATGTGTCACAGCTCTAGCTGCAGTAGAGGTTTTATAGACATAAAATAGTTTTTGAGGGTTGAATTGATACGTTGAAGGCGCTACGAGAAAATGCACCGACCGCCACTGCTAAAAACCCATGTTAGCCACGGGAAGAACAACATAGAGTGGCTTGCGAAAGTATTAAGCCCCATTGAACTTTTCAACCTCTCGCCACATTTGAGGCTTCAAACATATAGTTAAAATTATTAAAAATTATTTATTTTTGTCAAGAAGTAACAAGTGAGACACAATCGTGAAGTGGAACGAAATTCATTGAGTATTTTAAACTTTTAACAAATAAAAAAAACTGAAAACTGAGGCATTCAATATTATTCGGCCCCTTTACTTTCAGTGCAGCAAACTCACTCCAGAAGTTCAGTGAGTATTATAGGATTTAATAGTGGTGTGGTTATAGTCTGCTATTTATTTTTCATTGTATTCATAATCAGAGGAAATTAAGACTAAAATAGTCCTTAATTGATTCAATAATGAATGAGATGGAGGGAAAAAAATGTCAGACCATGCTTACAGCAGTATTCTATAGGGCGGGTGAATAATTTTGAAAACAACTGTCCCAAAAAAATAAAAAATACAAAATGTAAAATAACCCAAATGGTGGCGCGAGTGGTTAGCCCATCGGCCTCACAGCTCTCAAAACTTTTGGCCATGACTGTACATAACTGCTGAGCTTTGACAACGGCCCGAAAAAAAGGTAGATCGCTCGAGGTTGGCTCCTTGAAAAGTGGATCTTGGAGCAAAAAGGTTTGAGCACCCGTAGACTACAACCGTTGTGAGGATAAGGGGAATACAAAATTAATCACATCTCAACATCTCATCTTGGATAGCCTAAATTGAATCCCGAATTCACCATCGTTTGTAAAATGGAGTGTTTGCTCAAGTTCACCATATTGCGGTGCTATCATTTGTTCGTCCAATATGCAAAATTGTATTTAATTCTTGGGTCACCCTTCACTAGATTGTGTGTTCTCAACTTTTACCATACCAGCAGTATGATGGTCAGGAATCCATCAAATATGTTGTTTCTGTAGGAAAAGTATCCTCTCCAGCTCAAGGCAAATATCTTCACACACATTTCAAACAGGTAGTAGATGATGAAACACATGTTGATTATCTATCATGAAATAAATATAATTGTAATATAACTAGTCATAAAATAATTGTACAAGCTGATATTTCAAATAAATCACCTCCATGATATGGTTATCTCTCTCAGCCACAGACTTTTCTGAATTCAGTACCAACACAGTCTAGATCACAAACACAGAAACAATTTGAAAAAATACAGCAGTTGTGATAGCTTTGCACTAATATATAACTGTTAATATATCCATAACAGCACCAGACAACGGAGCCAACTTGCACAAGTGCGTGCTTCTTTATTTCAACTCTCAGACCACCTCAAAAACTGTCAACGGCCACTAGGTGGCGGTGGTTAAACACACCTGTATAACCTGATGCAACTAAACAGTTATAGTATCAATATACTACAGCAGTCATGCCCAACAGTGACTACTTCGGGGATGTGAAAGTCCACAAAAGGACACAAAAGGACAAATTTGCTACAAGCCAAAGGGCCAGACTGATTCAATGTTTATTCAAACATATTGAAATGATTGTCACATAGTCTATTGTAGCGATAGACTGATTCAATGTTTATTCAAACATATTGAAATGATTGTCACATAGTCTATTGTAGCGATCCACAAGCTTTTTCTCACTGCGGACCGGTAAAGCTCTTTCTATTTTCTTGCGGACCGGCAAATGGGGAGGGCGACGACTTAAGACAAAAAAAGTCCCAAGCATGGTAGCAATTATTTATTATTATTATTAAAACAACTTTTCTCATTTCAAGTAGGAGGGTGAGATTGAAAACGTTAATATTTTTTACTCTGACGGACCGGCACTAGGTAGCTTGACGACCGGTACCGGTCCATGGACCGGTGGTTGGGGACTACTGGTCTATTGAACCTAACATTACATACCTTTTTTAATAAATAAATAATCCAGTATTTCAATGCCTTACGTGAAAACATTTTTCAACACAGACAAAAAAACAAATAAAAATCATGTTCTCTGCGTTAAATGAATAAAGCAATATTGTTTTTGAAAAACAAAAAATGAATTCAATACTTTTATTGTCATTATACAAATACAGAAATATACCTTGAGATACGAGCATAATGCATTCCGGGATCGAGCTTGTATGCCAATTTACTCATATCTCAAATCAATTTTTCCCATGGAAATGAACTAAATACAAATTAATCCGTACTTAACCTGTGAGAAAACACACCAAAAACAGTATATAACAATGGAAAACATTTTTATTTGTTCTAATTCATCACCTACTCACAATGTAACAAATACCTATCTAGACATTATCAATAATAAAATGTGCCATTATTCAGTACAGACAGACGGTAGCGCGGAGTGTGCAGGCGAGAGAGAGACAGGAGAGACTTGACGGCAACGCGCGCGTAACATAACATAAACTTTAAATTTAACTTTAGTTAACTTAGATTACTATACACACTTAAAAATAACTTAATAGTAAGATAACTAAGGCAAAGATGTTAATGTTAATTCCATCGCATCTTTCAAATCGGAAATTCCTGGCTTCTCCATGCCTCAGAACCGAGTTTTTTTTTTAAATTGTCAAACCAGCCACGACTCGCTTTGAAGGGTTTCTCTGGTGTCTTTTCAGATGTTTGCTTTGCTTTCAAGTCCATGTAGATTTCGCTGGCTTTTTCGGAGATTATTGACTCGGTCACGCTATGTCTCGTAAAAAATAATGCAACCTGTATGGCCGGTGCTCGTAGATATTTTTACGCGAGGGAGATGCGGCGAGAAAGACAGAGCGATGCTGTTCTCATAACCAGCCTCTCACATACTCGGCCACCCGGACGGCCACATTGGGAACCATCTGGTATGCTCGTATCTCAAATTTGTCTCGTATCTCAAGTCAAAAATTTGCTCGGAATTTTTCTCGAGTCTCAGATTTCTCGTAATTTGGGACACTCGTATGTCCAGGTATTACTGTAAAATGAAATTTATGTTCGTTAATGTCAAATATCAAAATGCATCCCTCAAATAAAAAAAAACTATTGTAGAAACAAATGTTAAGAGTTTAACTAAATTAAAAACTAAAAGTACATTAATGCTCTCTGATGGTCACTAGTCTGAGGATTAGTAACTACTTGGTAGTGTCTCATCTTTTGTACAGATTCGTCAGTGTTCGGGGTCAGGCTCTGAGCTAGGGAAATCCACAGGATTGACATCATTGAGACAGCTCCTGTGCGATGTTTTCTTTAGCCTCATCAAAGAAAACTGTTGTTCACACATCTATGTGCTGCCAAACATAGAAAGTGTCTTTGCAGCTTGGATGCGGAGCTGGGGATGAAACGTGCAAACTGAGCAGCACCCACTTGCTCATATTTTTCCTTCTGTGTGTCATTGCACTGGAGCTCTATTTGTAGTTTTGGTGGTGCCAAAATCGGCATCGAAAGTCTATGGCCAGAGTCTTGACTTTATCAGCAAACCATACACTCAGGAACACAGCAGTAGAGAGCTTCTCTTTCTAGTTCAGCAGCTGAAAAAATGGCTCAAATTTTCTTCCCGCATCTGTATCTCCCGCAGACTCAGCGTAGTTTAAACCACCTTCACTGTACCGTATGTACATATCAGAGATGACGCGCCCATGTCCCTGCAGCTGCAGGTTCATCACATTCAGATGGCTCCTAATCTCGCACATTTTACACAGAAACATTTGGATTACCCACTGCACCTCTCTGTGATAGGGAAAGTCACCATACTCCATATCTAACTTGCCCAAAAATGCTTTGATGAACCAGTGAGGAACCAGGATGCTGGGATGAAGTTTACCGCTCGCGTTAAAGTGCTTCTGTTATGTTCAGGCTGGAGTCCACTCCACGGATGAAAATTGACAGATGGGAATGTCAGTTGTGTCGATGCTCTACAACTTGGGTGGCCAACTCCGGTCCTCGAGAGCCGCTATCCGGTCTCTTTCCCATATCTCCCTCCACCAACACACCTACCGTAATTACTCGAATATAACACGCAGATTTTTGCTATATAATTAATTCCAATAGTTGGGGGTGCGTGTTATAATCAAAAACTTTTTTTTTTTTTTTTTTTTTAAATTTTTTTTTTCTTTTTGTGTCTTGTTACATGGCCCTTAGCCTGGTGCTTTTTCTTGCCAAATAAATTGAATTGAAATTGAATTGAATAAAATAAATTACAAATTTTCGATCGAAAAAAGCATTGTCAAACTCACTTTGACGCACGGATTTTACGTCATCTCGTAGAGCCGACGCACGGATTTTACGTCATCTCGTAAAGCCGAGACCACCACTGCCCCCCTCTAGCCTCGTACCCGTCTCAGTTCACCCTCTCTCAGTTCAGTGTTATAATCAATAACTAAAATAAATTACAAATTTTCGATCGAAAAAAGCATTGTCAAACTCACTTTGACGCACGGATTTTACGTCATCTCGTAAAGCCAATCGGATGATGTGTTGTGGGAGGAAGAGGAAGTGGATGAAGGAAGCGTGGACGTTGATAGGATTCTCAACGAAGAGATGTATGAGAGGACAGACAAAGAGAGAGAGGAACTCTTCATTTGAAGGATTCTAATGAATAAATTTGTTTGAACAAAACAATCGTGAAACGAAGAAAAAAAGGTAAGATTTCTGATTTTCGTCAGCGGGAAATTTTAGGTGCGCACTATTCGAGTACTGCGTTTTTCCAGATTTTTTTGGCCCAGAATTACCTGCGTGTTATTTTCGAGTGCGCGTTATATTCGAGTAATTACGGTAAATCAAATAATCAGGATCGGTATCAAGCTTCTGGACAGCTTGCTGATGAGTTGATAATTTCATTCAGGTGTGCTAGAGGAGGGAAATATGGAAAACACACCGGATAGCGGCTCTCGAGGACCTGAGTTGCCACCCCTGCTCGACAACAAGGTAATATGCGATGAAATCTTTTTTCCTTTCCCACAAGCTGTTTTTTAAGATTGGTGGAAAACTGGTCTACACGTTCAGCAACCGTGTTTCTGCTCAGGCTGACATTTGAAAATAGTTGCCTTTTGTCTGGGTGCACTGCGTCACAGAACTTTCAGCATACAGTTTTTTATAAATTCTCCCTTTGGAAATGGCCGGGCTAATTTTGCGACCTTTTCTGCCACAATAAAACTGGCCTTGACAGCAGCTTCGCTTTGTGAATGACCATTTGAGAACAGAGACTGCTGGGCTTTAGGACCTCGTTTTAATTCGTCCACTTTCTTTAGCTTTTGTTCCATGTCCATATTATTTTCGTTATCTGTGTTTCTTAGAAGTATTTGCCTTCTTAGTCCTTCATGACTGCCACACTTTCTCCACACAGAAGACACAGGTTTGTCTTTCACCTCTGTGAACATGTACTGTGTCTCCCACCTGGCTTGAAAGACCCCGTGCTACACGTCCAACCTTCCGTTCAGCCATTTTTAGGGAGGGGGTATTTGGCATCTGCTTTGACTGCTGAGTTGATGAATAATGAGACCCTTGTATTATGGGTAATGAGGTATAATACCTGTCAACTCATTTTTTTCCCCGTATTTTATACGTTTTTTGATCATTTCAAATTGTGTACGCCGAATGACAACTTTTGTACTGGATATTTTTTAAGTGAATTTTTTGAAAACCGATCTCGTTTTACCCATTTTGGCTCTACTCCGGATCGTCTCGGTCACTGGTAGCAGACGAAAACGTAATCGTCGACTGCCAATAGTCATGCTTTAAGCATGATATGCGCACGGGCATTCCCCTTTCACACATCCGCTTTTTCACCGACAGCAAGCAATATACCCAGACAGTCAAGCTGTCAGCGTCATAAAGTGACATCTACAGAATCTTGAATTTAGTGCATACTGATTGGGCACCCTCTCCACTTTGGGGAACATTTGAGACTTTTAAGTGTGACCTATGTGAGTAAATATGGGCTGCGTTGCATTTGTAAGTTTTTTTTAATCGCTTAATAAGGGGAATTGCAATCATTAATAAGGGGAGCAATTGGCCGAGGTTGACAGGTATGAGGTATTGGTGCGTGCAAAACACCAGTGGGCGGCTACGGCCAGAGGGCCGGATCTAATACTAATCAAATATCACCCCGGGAGCCATAGTTAATTCATTCTCGGTCCTGATCTGGCTAGCGGGCCTTGACTTTGACATATGTGCTCTACTTCTTTCTTTCTTTTTAAATACAGGCACCAAACTTGTTTCCTGTATGTAGGGCCACTTGTATAATGTCTATTAAATCATTTTCTAAAGTCTAGCTCAAATGATAATGCACAATGTTTGCTTCTACCATTGTTTTTACTATTAGCAGCCCAAATGTGCTTTTGTTTATGGAGTTGAATATAAAAAGAATCCTAAAATGTTGCAGAACTAGTCCAGTTTAAGATATAACATGCCAACCTGACATGGAAAATAAGAGTTTCCTGATGTGAAAATTTGGGTTTTAGAATAAATTGTTCATTTTTTTAATTCTCTGTTGGATCACTTATTCAACATTTCTATTCTTCGAAAAGTGAACTTAAATTTGGAAGGCAATATATACAGTTGTGGTCAAAAGTTGACATACACTTGTGAAGAACATAATGTCATGGCTCTCTTGAGTTTCCAGTTATTTCTACAACTCTCATTTTTCTCTGATAGAGTGATAGGAACAGATACTTCTTTGTCACAAAAAACATTCATGAAGTTTGGTTCTTTTATGACTTTATTATGGGTGAACAGAAAAAAGTGATCAAATCTGCTGGGTCCAAACTATACATACAGCAGCGCTAATATTTGGTAACATGTCCCTTGGCCATTTTCACTTCAATTAGGCGCTTTTGGTAGCCATCCACAAGCTTCTGGTTGAATTTTTGACCATTCCTCTTGACAGAATTGGTGCAGTTCAGTTAAATTTGATGGCTTTCTGACATGGACTTGTTTCTTCAGCATTGTCCATGAGTTCTCAATGGGGTTTAAGTCAGGACTTTGGGAAGGCCATTCGAAAACCTTAATTCTGGCCTGATTTAGCCATTCCATTACCACTTTTGATGTGTGCTTGGGGTCATTGTCCTGTTGGAACACCCGACTGCCCCCAAGACCCAGTCTTTGGGCTGATGACTTTAGGTTATCTTGAAGAATTTGAAGGTAATAGTCCTTCTTCATTATCCCATTTACTCTCTGTAAAGCACCAGTTCCATTGGTAGCAAAACAGACCCACAGCATAATACTACCACCGTGCTTGACGGTAGGCATGGTGTACTTGGGGTTAAAGGCCTCACCTTTTCTCCTCCAAACATATTGCTTGGCATTGTGGCCAAAAAGCTCGATTTTTGTTTCGTCTGACCACAGAACTTTCCTCCAGAAGGTCTTATCTTTGTCCATGTGATCAGCAGCAAACTACAGTCGAGCCTTAAGGTGCTGCTTTTGGAGCAAGGGCTTCCTGCTTGCACGGCAGCCTCTCAGTCCATGGAGATGCAAAACAGGCTTGACTGTGGACACTGACACCTGTGTTCCAGCAGCTTCTAATTCTTGGCAGATCTGCTTTTTGGTGATTCTTGGTTGAATCTTCACCCTTCTGACCAATTTTCTTTCAGCAGCAGGTGATAGCTTGCGTTTTCTTCCTGATCGTGGCAGTGACAAAACAGTGCCATGCACTTTATACTTACAAACAATTGTTTGCACTGTTGCTCTTGGGAGCTGCAGCTGCTTTGAAATGGCTCCAAGTGACTTTCATGAGTTGTTCAAGTTAAGGATTCACTTTTTCAGATCCATGCTGAGCTACTTTGACTTTCCCATTGTAGCGTTTGTGGGCGTTTGCATCCAATGAGCCTTATTTAAATGGCCTCAGAGAAATCACCAGCTGTAGTCACTCATAATCACTCACAAGAAGTTAAGACGCCATGCTATGAAGCTCATTTCACTGACACAACTTTCTAAGTCACCAACATTGCTAATTCGTGTTGCTGTATGCATATTTTTGACCCAGCAGATTTGATCACTTTTTCTGTTAACCCATAATAAAGTCATAGAAGAACCAAACTTCATGAATGTTTTTTTTGTGACAAAGAAGTATCTGTTCCAATCTATCAGAGAAAAATCAGAGTTGTAGAAATAACTGGAAACTCAAGAGAGCCATGACATTATGTTCTTCACAAGTGTATGTAAACTTTTGACTACAACTGTATCAGTAACACCCGTCACATGGTGATAGGACTTTGAATGGCTATGTTTATTTAGAAGCTGTGCCATGTATATTCTGAGAGTAAAAAAATTGGGACCCTAGGTATTTTATGCTGGAATGATTGACAGACAAATGAAAAAGGTGAAACACGTAGCTTCAAGCTCATCGAAACATTCATTCCTACATTTTCTCTTACCGGTTATCCTCACAAGGATCGCATGGGTGCTGGAGCATATCCCAGCCAACTAGGGGCAGCAAGCAGGGGACACCCTGAGTTGGTTGCCAGTCAATTGCAGGGTACAAGGAGACAGACAATCATTCACACTGACACTCATACCTAGGGTCAATTTTGAGTGTTCAACCAGCCTGGGATGCATGTTTTGGGGATGTGGGAGAAAACGAGTGTTGGGTTTATTCTGGGATGTTACTATGTTCATTAAGCATTTTAATAGGTAATGAAGCTATAAATTAATTTGTGCTTTATGTTGGGACCAAGTAAGCACGAGGACACTTTCCCCCACAGCTGCTTTCGAGGCCAGTTAATTGTTTTCAGGACTATTAACTGAACAGGACGAGGCTGTTGATCTGAGTTGGCAATGAAGATCTACAAGGGACTCTTAAATTGCTTTGAGTTGGATTCCGGCAGATGGCGATAATCGCATTATTGTTTAAAAATACGGTCGCTCTGTTTACCTTATAAAGAAATTATTATGCTTATTCTGCAAATTCTTACGCAGTTGTTTTGGTTTCCGATCCGCTCGGGTCACATTGTATGCTTACTTGTGCAAATTCTTATGCAGGTGTTTTTGGTTTCGATCTAATATGAGATTGTTGTGGCAGTTGTTTTTTGACCTTAATGGTGTTGTTCGGTTAGCTTATGCAATTGTTTGAATCAGATTACATTAAATGTTTTGAGTATGGCGTGACTAAATGGACAGAGGAGGATGCCGTTTTTTCAGAATCCTCTTGGACGAAGGCGAGTTGGGAGTGATTTTCCTTGCAAGTTGTAGCCAGTGTATGTTTAAAGATGTCTCCCAGTTTTGATTAAAGTGTACTAATGATAAACCTATCAATGAGAGTACCCAAAGATAACCCATGCGGGCCTGGGGGACCTTCAAACTCCACACAGGAAGGTGGGAATCCACTGAGCCATTCAGAGTTCATAAAATGGTTATGATATTCATAATCCTCAAATTCACTTACACAGATACACACCACATGAGCCAATGCCACTGCATTGCCAAATATTGTAAAAATGCAGTGACTGAAGATGATCTGCAGCTTCTGCAACCCGACAGAGTTATAATGTGGTAAGGAAGGGTGCTGCAAAGGAAACAGGTCTATTAATATTTTTCAACTATCAAGTAACATAGATGTTCCTTTTAATATTCATACTTCTTCATACTACCTCTTTGATGCGGTCTTTTTCAAGTTCATCAAATAATTGTCTGAACTGCTCTCTATTCATAAAACCATCAGTTTCATACTGACGTGTCTCCTGCAATAAATAAAAAGCACAAGTTTGAAAGGTTGCATTAGTATATTTTCATTTTTATGTAATAAATGTTGTAAACTAAATTGTGTCATTCAATTCTCAATGTCACGTGCACCTTTTTAAAATAAATAAATAAACATTGTAAAACCTATTTCTACTTTGAATCAGATATACAATACAGCAGTGGCGGGCGGTGCATTTCACACCTGGGCCTTCAATAGTGCTACGTGTGAATCAATCCAACCCTCAATAAGTATTTTATGTCTATAAAACCTTTAATGCAGCTACAGCTGCGACACATATAAAAATAATCAATAATAACCTCAAATATTTAAATATTATTTCAGAAAATAGACAGTTTACTCAACAAAAATTATTTTTATTTATACACAAAATCCATCCTCCTTTCTTTCCTCAAGAAGATTTCAATTACTCTGTCGTACAGATTACACGTGCGTTTTAGGTCCATCAAGAAGTTCCTTTCTATGGCCATCAAAGCTAATGCTGAAAGTCTAGTCTGTCCTGTTGTATTTCTGGCATAAGTTTTGAGTCTATTTAGGGCTGAAAACGTCCGTTCAACCGAAGCAGTGGACACGGGGATGGTCACTGCCAAACACACTAATGTGTACAGCTGCCCCATGCTCTCACTCAGATTTTTCTGCTGAAGGAAGTCAAGGAGATCAGTGGGAGATTTTCCTGCAAAATCATCCATGGCATACATAACTATCAGTTCTGTTCTTAGCCGAGGCAGATCGAAAAGTGTTCCGTGGCTCTGCGTTAAAGTGGAGAAGGCTGCATGTGGGAAAGTTTCCTGGTATTCCTGAAACATCTGCGAGTCGAGGAGTGAGAGAAGCATCAGTCTTTCGTGGTCTTGAAATCTGGTCCGTGTCTGGCAAATAATATTGTCCAGAATCCTGTTGTGAAGTTGTTGGTAGTGCACGCGAGAATTTTGCGCTTGACCTCTTCGTGCGCTTGGAGCACCCGCACTGCGTTCGGTGGCATCGTAGATTTCCTCATATCGGCTCCTCTCGCGTTCAACTGTGCCACAAAACTCCTTTACTTTTGCAAGACAAAACTGTACATCCAGTTTGTGGTTCTGTAGTATTGAAAAAAGCACGTCTGAATGCTCAAAAATGCCATTAAATGTGTGAAGCAAAAAACTAAATTCAAAATCATCCAGACGTGCTTTAAATCCATCAGCACACCGCACAGACTCCTCGTCGTACTTGTCATGATGCTCCAGGATGTGATGAAACAGTTCCTTTAGAGCAGCTCTCTTCTCAAATACTGTATTGACCACCCTGGATGCGTACTGCCACCGTGTTGGTGCCACACGGGGCAGACGCCGCTGGCAGATTTCGTCCAGCAGCTGTGTGCGTCGAGGCGATCTCGAAAAAATGCAGCAAATCCATTCAGGTGAGCAAAAAATATCTTGCATTCTTTAAGCTTTGAGGCCCCCTGAGTCAGTACTAAATTGAGCCGATGGGCATAGCAGTGTATGAATAAAGCTAACGGTGCTCTCTCCTTAACTTTAGCCTGCACCCCATTTAATCCAGAAGATATGACCGCTGCACCGTCATAACACTGTGCCACAAATTTACCCAGACATTCATTTTCCACCAAAAATTGAATGAGACCTGCAATGTCATCGGCTCGCTTCCCACTGGTAACATTTTCAAATCTGACGAACCGCTCCTTGACACCTTTGCCCGTGACGTAACGCAGAACCAGTGCGAGCTGCGCTGCGTTACTCGCGTCTGTCGTCTCATCCAACATTACAGAGACAAACTGTACTTTTTTTATTTCGGTTCTGATCTCTTCATCCATCACTTGAGCAATAGCAGTGATCAGGTCGTTTTGTATTCTGCCCGACGTGCCACTAAATACTTAACTAGTGGACAGGTGGTAATGTAAATCTGGGTTTTTCTCAGCAAAAAGAGAAAGAAGTTCCACATAATTTCCTTTGTTTGAGGAGGCAGCGCTTTCATTGTGTCACCGAAATGAAAGTTCCTGCTTGCCCAAAAAAATGACGCAGTCTATCAAACTTTTTAAGATTTCCCTATTTTTCTTTCCCTTTGCGTTGTGGCGCTCCGTTTCCCTGCGCACTTGCTCGTTTAATTGTAACTCCACTCGAGTATCTCCAAAAGTTTTGGAGCGGACCGTTGCTTGTAAACAAGACAAATTTATAAATCCAGTGTTGCTCCAAACACCATGTCGATCGGTGGCAAATAACAAGCACTCCCAGCAATATAATTTGCTGTGTTCATCGGAGCCCGTGAGCCAAGGATAGCGCTCGTAGTTAGCGCACTGAAAGGTCCGAACACACGCTTTTCCCGGCTGTAACAGGCTTGCTAGCTTCGGAGTTGACCGCCCTTTCTTAATGATGTCCGTTTTTTTCTGTAAAAGTCTGTGTAGAAAATGGCTTTGCCAGCAAATTTGCAACCGAATCCATTTGCTTTCCTGCGTTGGCCATTGTGCGTGGAGTTTGCTAGTCTGGCTGCCTCAATCTAGCTTTTGGCCCGTCTACTCTAGCAAGCCAATGATAGAGGGTGAAAGCAATGACATGTCCCAGCCAGCAAAATGCCCATGCCTACGAAAAATCATTGTGGGGTTGCCAATTCGAAATCTGATTGGTTAAAAGCAACAGTCTTGTTTAATCCAGCAGACCCCGCAAAACTAATTTTGAAGGCTTTGGGGCAGATCTGATCTGGCAACAAATAATGGCTGAAATGTGATTGGTTAAATGCTTCAATATGAAAACACACATCTGGAAGCAGTGCAACCAGGGGGGAAAGCAATGAAAGGAAGCTAACAGACCATTTGGAATAATAAGTATTGATGGACAAAATATAATATGATTCAGATATTTCTTAGGCCAGCAGAGAAGGCCTTGAAGGCCCTGACGGCCCGCCACTGCAATACAGACACGGTAACACTGTAACATTGAATTTGAAAACAGTTTAAATGGTCGATCAATTGCCACAATCAGTGCTGACCAAAACCATGGCATCTCTGTAGTAAGTCTGCATCTGAACTCTGGACATCACTTGCAGCACAGCATCAATTGGGACCCTCTCCCTAAAATGAAGTCAATATCAATGTTAATTTGCAATTTAAGTGGATTAGTGTTTTCATAAGTTTAACTTTAAAAACATAAAATTAAACAACGGTTGATATTTGGAATGATCATGATTCTGAACATTCGTTTTGTCTGCTATTGTCCTTCTGCACAACCTTTAAGCAGGAAACAAACATTCTCACGGGAAAGCTCAGTAAATGCTTGATGTGCATGTGTTCCATGCATAAATGTAGTGTGTGGAATCACTATGATGTTTGTAACTTTTGCAGCATTTGTGTGTGGCTTCTTGCCCTCTTAAATGAAATTCGACAGTTTTACAAGGTTAAAATGCATTGGATTTACAGTAATCCCTTCTCTTTCGCATTTGATAGGGACCAGGGCAAAAAAAAAATATGAGTGTCATCTCATCTTTCATCTTATTTTCTTCCGTTTTATCCAAAGTCGGGTTGCGAGGGCAGCAGCTTCAGCAGGGGAACCCAGACCTCCCTTTCCCCAGCCACTTGATCCAGCTCTTCCGGGAGTATCCCGGGAACAGGCTAGCTGGGAGACATAGTCTCCCCAGTGTGTTCCCCCCGTGGCCCCATCTCGGTGGGACGTGCCCGGAACACCTCCCGAGGGAGGCGTCCAGGGGGCATCCTGATCAGATGCCCGAGCCAACTCATCTGGCTCCTCTCGATCCGGAGGAGCAGCGGCTCAAGTACGAGCCCTTCCCGGATGACCGAGCTTTTCACCTTATCTCTAAGGGAGAGTCCGGACTTCCTGCAGAGGAAACTCATTTCAGGCGCATGTATCCAGGATCTTGTTCTTTCGGTCACGACCCACAGCTCGTGACTTTAGATGAGGGCTGGAACGTAGACCGACCGGTAAGATAGTGAGCTTTGCCTTTTGGCTCAGCTCCTTCTTCACCACGACGGACCGGTGCAGAGTTCGCCTCACTGCAGATGGCGCCCTGATCCGCCTGTCGATCTCCCGCTCCATTCTTCCCTCACTTGTGAACAAGACCCCAAGATACTTGAACTCCTCCACCTGGTCCCTGACCCGGAGAGGGCACACCACCTTTTTCCATGGTCTCAGATTTGGAGGTGCTGACTCTCATCCTGACCGCTTCACACTCGGTTGCGAATTGTTCCAGCGAGAGTTGGAGATCACGGCCTGATGAAGCCAACAGAACCAAATAATCTGCAAAAATCAGGGATGCAATACTGAGGCCACCAAACCGGACACCCTCAACGCCACGGCTGCGCCTAGATATTCTGTCCATAAAAGTGATGAACAGAATCGGTGATATAGGGCAGCCCTGGCGGAGTCCAACCCCCACTGGAAACGGGTCCGATTTACTGCCGACTATGCGGACCAGACTCTGATTCCAGTCATAAAGGGACCGGACCCCGCAACAGGGGTTCCGGAACCCCATACTCCCAGAGTACCCCCCACAAGATTGCCCGGGGGACAGAGTCGAACGCCTTCTTCAAGTCCACAAAGCATATGGAGACTGGTTGAGAAAAACAGACTGCTACATCAGGGATATTGTTGAATGAAGTGCAACTTGAAAAAAGGAAAAAAATGCGTATGTGTTTGCATACACATTGAATAGATATACCAAGAAGAGTTGGAGACCCATAAGCTTTGCATAATGTCCACAGTAGTTCAGCAAAGCATGTAATGATTGAATGCTTTAACTTGGTAATATGTGGTGAATCATGTGTGCAATGTTTTGCGTGTGCGCGTGTGCGCGCGTATGCGTTTGTATGTACATAGGGTCGTATGTTAATTTACCCAGAAGCATTTTCAGGATTATGACAGCTAAGGACTTGAAAGGCTGCTCGTATTCCCAGACGCCTTCTTATTATCGATGTTTGGACTGCCATCTAGATCATGAAAATGAAAGACTAATGATAAAAAATTGACATTCCCAGAACATTAACTACAAAAACATACTCGTATAATCTTTAGCATCTCTTGGCTTTTCATAGACAAGGCAGACATTGTGCACCAATTCAGTCTTCTGCCGACATTCCTGTACTACATATTTTCATCAATTTCTTGCAATAGAGTTAACTGTGCCCCTCACTGTTCTATGGTTCCATTCAGTAGTTTAACCCTTAAAGACTGTATACTCTCGTGGCAGGCTTAAATTGAGTTCTTCATCTATAATTCTTATAAAGCGTGATTTATGGGTGTGTGAGTGTGTGTGTATGTTAAGATTCTCTCGCTACGTTTGTCCAAACCGTGCAACATAGAGAGTTGACATTTTTTATGGTGGCCAGAAACGGCTGTCAGATCCAAATAGACGATGATAAATGATTGAATTTCTTCACCTTCTCTAAGTGTGTAAACTCAACTTTTATTTGTTAAAGCTGAAAGCAGAGTTGATGTATGAATCGTTGTTTTTACATGTGCCCTAAACGCACCGCGCACCTGATTGGTCGTGACGTCAGACGCTTTTCCACATCATTTACAAACGTCATTTTCGGAAGCATTTCCACCAGCGACTTTCCCGGTGCTCCCCGAAACACGTGTTTTTTCCCTGTTGTTCCAGGAAGACTCGGCGAGACACGATGCTGCTGGCCGCCCTGACCCAATTTAATTGTAAGTTAGCACACCTTTTCATGTCATTTACAAACGTCATTTTCGGAAGACTTTCCGCCAGCGAGTTTCTAGGTGCTCCCTGGAACACTTTTTTTCTGTCGTGACGGGAGTTATAAAACATCCACCCATCCATAAATCACGCTTTATCTATTCTTTAATCCTTGTAAAGCGTGATTTATGGATGGATCTGTGAGTGTGTATGTGTGTGCACCTGGAAACCACACAGGAGTGCTTCTTCTTAGTCATTTCCGCTTTAAATTAGTTGCATGAACTACACAACAGCACCGCTATTGTGCATTTTTATTTTCGTCATATTTTCACTTTGGTTTACAATGTTTTACCAAAAATAACATTGCTTAAATAGGTAAAATTTGTCAGCCTTTCTTTTTAAATTGACTGTCAGTTTTCCTTACTTTTTCATAAGAGGCATACTCCTGCTTCTGTATATATAATACATTCCTTTTTTGCATACTTTACATACGTTTGCACCGTCACTTTTCACCATCTCATCTCATTTTCTGAACCGCTTTTATCCTCATTAGGGTCGCAGGGGATGCTGGAGCTGACTCCGGGCCAGAGGCGGGGGACAGCCTGAATCGGTGGCCAGCCGGTCGCAGGTCACAAGGAGACCGACAACCATGCACACGCGTTGATGCGCTAACCACTCGCCCCACTTTTCACAAATTATGCCAAAAAAGAGGAGTTCTCATTTCGTATCAAGTTGGGAATGGACCAAAACAATTAAGTGCACAAAGATGGCAGCATTATCTTCTGCATTCCAAAGTGGTGGCGAGGCTTCGACCTCGGCGGTCATCTATAATCCTTATAAAGCGTGATTTATGGATGGGTCTGTGTGTATGTGAAGATTCTCTCGCTACGTTTGTCCAAACCGTGCAACGTAGAGTTTAAATTTTTTATGGTGGCCAGAAACGGCTGTTGGATCCTAATAGACGATGATGAATGATTGAATTTCTTCACCTTCTCTAAGTGTGTAGACTCAACTTTTATTTGTTAAAGCTGAAAGCAGAGTTGATGTATGAATCGTTGTGCCCTAAACGCACCGCGCGCCTGATTGGTCGTAACGTCAGATTACATTTCTTCACCTTCTCTAAGTGTGTAAACTCAATCTTTTATTTGTTAAACAACCGCATTTCAAAAAAGAAGAAAAATATATATTTTTTTAATAGCGCAACAATTGTCTTTTGGCCCCCCTACTTGTGATTAAATAAAGTTCTGACCAAGCAGGTTTTAAGGAAACAGTGAGGTGTTTTGTTAAGGAATAATATAATATGACTTGCAAAGGGATGTTATTTTGTGACAAGACCAGCACTTTGCTCACCAATAACAATGTCTCCCCTATTTTGGCAAAAAGTTGAACAGGGTTCACACAACTTTGTCATTGCCAAATACATGCAGTCTTTAGGCACTCTAAAGACATTTTTTCAGTTTTTCCAAAAGAGATCCAAGATGGTGGCGCGCACAGGTGCTCTTTGCTCTCCAGTTTGGTGCTTTGTTTTCTCAGTCTTATTGTTATTTACGAACATCTGCGAGGCAAACGTTTTGTACAGTCGCCAGGAATTAATTACTCTCGGTAGTAGATGCGATATATCCATCACAACAGATTACCAACAAACCTACAATATCCCTAAGGACATCTCAAGACCACCGTGATCTCTGGATAGTCAGCCCACCCAGCATGGAAAGAAAGCAAAAGCGGGGATGCTGGGCGGACCTAGCTGCTAAGCTAAGGAAACAACTGCCCAGAGCACCGCTTACGAGTATCTTCTTGACCAACGCTAGATCCATCACCCACAAAATGGACGATTTGGAACTGCAGCTTGCTACCAACAACTTTGTCAGGAAATGCAACATTATTCTCATCACGGAAACGTGGCTACACCCGCAAATCCCCGATGCCGCGGTCTCGTTAGTTATTTGTGTGTACATACACAACGACTGGTGCTGCAACAATAGGATCATTAACACTCACTGCTCTCCTGATTTAGAGCTCTTGGCAGTTCTGTGCAGGCGTTTCTATCTACCAAGGGAGCTAACGGCAGTCATTGTAATGGCTGTTTACATCCCACCGGATGCTAACGTTTGCACGGCACTTAGCCTCCTTCTAGTGACTGTAAATAAACAGCAGCTTGACCATCCATATGGAGTCCTTATTGTCGCCGGTAACTTCAAAAAAGCATGTTTAAAGACTGTTCTGTCTAAGTTTATACAGTACGTGAAGTGGCACACAAGAGGAGATAAAACTCTAGACCACGTGTGTCAAACCGATTCCGCCGAGGGCCGCAGTGGATCCTGGTCTTTGTTCCAACCGATCCAGTGCCGACATTTTAACCAATCAGGTGTCTTCTAAAATAAGTAGCACCTGACTTTAATTAACTGATTACCCTTGCAAAAGGTATCCTCTTGTTGAGTTGGAATGAAAACCTGCACCCACTGCGGCCCTTTGAGGACCGGTTTGACACCCCTGCTCTAGACCATGTTTATTCTAACATCAAACATGCCTATAGAGCCACACCCTCATCTTGCTGGATCGGACCATCTCTGCCTGTCCCTCACCCCCTCATGCACCTCACTCCGGAGGCTAACAAGGCCATAAATAAAGATAATAAAAACATGTCCTGAGGATGCCCTTTCTCAGCTGCAGGACTGTTTTTCCCGCACCATTTGGGATCTTTTTGAACACCACAACCTCCAGGACTACACGGACACTGTACTTTCCTATATCAAAAACTGTACGGACATTGTGTCTGTTAATAAACGTATCCGGGTTTTTCCTAACCAAAAACCCTGGATGACCAGTGAGACACAGGCACTCATTAAATGCAGTAACACCGCCTTCAGGTCAGGGGACAAGTTACAATACAGAGCTGCCAGAGCAGACCTGAAGAGGCATTAAAATGGCCAATGCAGCAAATACAAGGAAAAATGAGGAGCACTTCACAGAAAATAACCCAAAGAAGTTGTGGCAGGGAATATGACACATTACCAATTACAATGACAATAATAAGGTGGCTGTTAACACAAATGCCTCACTAGCCGTTTCTTTGCCCGCTTTGAGAATGACAAATCGGATTCAGTCTCAACACATCCACCACCTTGCAGCAGTACACTGAATCTTCAGGAACATGAAGTGAGACAAGTACTGCGAACTGTGGACACCAGGAAGGCTGCTGTCCCTGACGGAGTACCTAGGAAGGTGCTCAAAGCCTGTGCTGACTGGGGTTTTCACAAAGATTTTCAATTGTTCCCTGAAACAATCCATCATCCCCACCTTCCTGAAATCTGCCACCATTATCCCTGTCCCTAAAAAGCCAACCATTGACAGCCTGAATGATTACAGGACTGTTGCACTTATGCCTGTGATCATGAAGTGCTTTGAAAAGTTGGTCGCCTGCCACATCAGGGATACAAAGCCTCCCTCAGTTGACCCTCACCAGTTTGCTTGTAGAGCAAACAGGTCCACTGAGGACACCATCGGCGTAGCTCTACACACAGCACTGACCCACCTGGAGGACCAGGGGAACTATGTGAGGATGCTTTTCATTGACTATAGCTCAGCCTTCAACACTCTGGCTGACAAACTCTCCCACCTTGGACTGTCCTCTTCCATCTGCTGCTGGATTAAGAACTTCTTAACCAACCATCCACAAACTGTTAGACTTGGTCCCCACCTCTCTTCCTCCATTACACTGACCACTGGCTCCCCTCAAGGTTGTGTACTGAGTCCTCTTCTATACTCCCTGTACACATACGACTGTACACCGACCCAGCACTCTAACTCCATCATCAAATTTGCCAATGACACCACTGTAGTCGGACTTATCTCAGGTGCGATGAGTCTGCCTACAAAGATGAGGTGAACAAACTGTCTTTGTGGTGTTTGGTGAACAATCTTACACTAAACACCACGAAAACTAAAGAAATAATCCTGGACTTTCGCAAACGCAACACAGATCTGGCCCCACTCCTCAAAAAATAAAGTATGCGTAGACAGGGTCCAGTCCTTCAAATTCTTGGGGGTCCACATCACGGACAAGCTCTCCTTTTCTACCAACACCACGGCAGTGGTGAAGAAGGCCCAGAAATGACTCCATTTCCTGAGGGTACTCAGGAGGAGCAACTTGGACACTAAGCTTCTGGTAACCTTCTATAGAGCCACTGTGGAGAGCATCCTGGCATACTCCATTACAGTGTGGTACGCTGGAAGCACGGCAGCAGACAGAAAAGCCATGCAGAGAGTGATCAACACAGCCCAGAAGATCATCGGCTGCTCTCTGCCCTCACTGGATGACATTGTCAGCCCTCGCTACCTCAGCAGAACATTGTTAGGGACCCATACCACCCTGGTCACAACCTTGTTCCAGCTGCTGCCCTCTGGCAGACACTTCAGGTTTCACTAAGCACGGATAAATTGACTTCGAGACAGTTTTTTTTCCCAGAGCCATCGGGGCAGTTGCATTAGCACAACATACAATCCCTTCTGTGCAATAACAATGTGCAATATCTTAGATTGTGCAATATTTTAGACAGGCCCAGAAGAGTGGGGCGCCGGGACCGGCGCACAAGAGCGGGGCGAGCGCACAACAGCGGGGTGCCGGGTTGCGCGCACAGGTCAGGAAAGTCATCCCTCGTTGTCTTGGAGTGGTGGCTTGGCACGCCACATGCAGGAGTTGGGTGCTTGCTCCATCTCTTCCCCATCGGCAGCCTCATGGATAGAAGTTGTCGCCCCTTGCGGGAGCCTGCTGCTCTCATGATGTCCCTCAGTGAATGGCTTGTCCCGCAAGAAGTCTCTTTCCCAGAGGACTCTGAGCACCATTTCACCTGCCTATACTGTACAACTATCGCCAATGTGTGTGTATACACATTGTGCTTGTGTATACATAATAGGTGTGACTGTGAATATTAAGGTCTTCAACCGAGTATACTGGGTAAAATGTGACTAATGCACTGTTATGAGTAGTGTAAACCGTAAGCTAACTCTATAATGTACCAAACTATGAGAATGGCTGAATACTGTCATTGCTGAAGTTCTATATGTCTGATAGATGTCTCAATATGTAGCTGATATGAAGCGGTTGGTTATTACCTGTCGAGTAATATCTGCTTTCTGATCCCACTCAGCAATCTTATTGGTAAATAGTCACAGGTGCAGATCGTTTAGGTGTCAGTCTCGTCATACCTCATCTGCCGTTTAGACTATAAATTGTGTCTCCATTCTCCAATCATCTGAATTTGGAAACATATCAGGCTGCTCGTATATTAGCTGTGCCTTTGCCACCTTGGTAACCGCAACTGTAGTCATCTGCTTTGAAACAGTTTTCATTAGTATAGTTTCTTCAGAATGGGTATCACACAACAACGCAAAAGGCATACAATCATCAGAACGATTAACACAATTATTCCCATACTTGCCAAATTAGCACCCCAATACCCGTTTTGCGCTTAGCCAATCGAATGACCACACATCACGCCCCGTATTGTCAGTTACTTCCTTGCATAACTCATTAATTCTAGCCATCACTTCAGTAAATGTTCCTCCCCTTGGAATTTAAGTACAACACTGATCTCCAATCATATGACAAACTCATCCTTTTTCAGCCAAAATACAATCTAAAGCCTGACGATTCTGCAATGTCATCTTAGATGTTTCATCCAACTGTTCACCGAGCGACCAGAGGGCTTCATCTGTATAGATAATGAAACACTGCTGATTATAATATATATAATTGATCCACTCTGTATTTTTTTCGGAGTAATCCAAAGGAGTATGGACTCTAACCCTGACTTAATTTGACTTCTAGCTTTGAACTACTTGGGGATACCCCTTGGTTGTCCAATTGAATCTAAATAAACCCGAGAGTCAGGGACATATGACCTCCTAAACTTGTTCTCTCTTGTGGTGATGAGAAGTTCAGCCTCTCCCTTATACATTACTTTAACAGACATTTTCATCCTTACCAAGGTGCACAGCCCAATCCAATGTGGCAGAAGAGCATTCCGCAATATATCATTGCCGAACATCCGGTAGCTATCGGCTACAGTTGTTGTCTGTATACCCATGAATCAAAGGTGCGGTATTGTCATTGTTATGTTATGGCACGACTGATCAATTGGACCTGGATTCTCATACCATACTGGCAGTGTAACAAAGGTAGGGGCCATCTCTGCATGTGAGAACCAAGATAAAACCCAAGTTACATTAGATTTCACCGTTGTATTACCCACATTTTCTCCTTGCTGCCCCTCACTCTGAAACTCACCACTTGCAAAACACTCATAATCTGCAGTTCTATCCACTTCATATTTTGAGGTAGGGCCCTCTAGGGCCGTTGTGAGCCCATATTCGGTACACACCTTGGTGTTAGCACTTGAGGGCAGCAGATTCATCAACTGGTGTGTTTTCTTTAAGCCGTAAATAATTCTGCATTGAATAGTGCACAATGGTAATGGGAAATGTCTATTCCCTTGCTTTTCTGTGTCCACCATCCTTCTCTGCACTCCTCTGTTCTTCCGCACATGTGTTAAAACAGTTTTTGTCTGGGATCACAATAGGCAGTTTCATTGGGGCCGCCGAACATGCTATACATTGCTCACTCGTCATTTGTTTAATCGTATACCAAATCCAAATATACCAACCATTTTCCCTTGCCTGTTCCCAACCAATTACTTTCTCTGGTTCAAAACTTCTTGGCCTCTATTAAAAATAGGAACATAAACATGGTCTGAGTCATTTCCGGTGTTGTCTAAGCTATCTTATACTGTAGTTGGATCAGTCGTTGGTGCTGTTACCATCGCTGAAGTCACTACCGGAGTCATTAGGCGAATATATTTTGGTAGGCACGTCGTTTGTCCTTACAGTCGTAGCCATATTATTTGCGCATTGTTGAGGTTGCTGAGTGGCATCAGGTGTGAATCGCATAGCATTATCAGCCGGAAGTAGCTCGCATATAAGTCGCTTTTGTCTGACAAAAAAATGATGACTGAATCGAGGATACGGCTTATATGCGCATAAAAACACGATATGCACCAAACTGCAAGTTGACGACAATGACGTCACGACAAAATGGCGATACGGTCATTTATTTCAAAATAAAGAAAAGATAAACAGATAAAATGCTAAACAAAATGTATTTTGACGTCTCTGAATATAAAAAAAATAAACCGTATCTTGCATAAAACGTGAAATAACACGTTACCGTCACTGCTCGCTCGGGGCGCCGCCATCTTACCATAGTTAAACGTGCTCTGACCGTAGCGTTTACCATGTCAGCACATCACAATAGTTAAGGCTGATCAAAGGTCTTGCAGTCGATCGTTCAAATATGTACCTTGATACCTACATAATGTGTATGCTATTATTGCACCCAGAGGCTTGTTGAACACTACGTATAGCGCTATGGGCATTATTCCTGGTTGTGCTTACGTTACTTCCTTTTTTTATTTGTCCACGTGCAAACAACACCCTCCCTCTCGGAACACAGAACCGAAACGATTTGTGATTATGAAATAAAACAAAATTCTGTTTTGATTTTTTTCTTTTTATTTCTTATTTGAAAGTGACACTATTGCATGAACCATCGAAAAAAATCGAGATATTTTGACATTAGAAGCATTTTGGCCGCCACATTTTAAACTTCTGGTGAGAAAATTGTAATTTATTTCATTAAAAAGCATCAGGTTCTAATCAAGATAGACTTATTTCTTTTTCAAATTGAATAATTGACATTTTGCATTTACAAAGACAGGCATATTAACTAATGATATTGACCCTAATGATATGCTTTTGATTCATACAGTATCTCAGAAATATGTGATGATTTTTCTTAAGATTTTCCCTTCAAACTAACACATTTGTACTCCCTATTAAAAGCAAAAATGTGAAGGTGAACATTGAGAATAAGGGGGCGGCTTATACGCGAGAAATTGTAAATTTTAACAATTTTAAGGCCATTTTAAGGGTGTGGCTTATACACACAGGTGGCTTATATGCAGGTAAATAAGGTATACGCCTCATTGGCCGCATTGATAACTGTGGCCCTGTTTGATCATCAAGATCACTTAAAAGAGATATCGCGCCTTCGATTCGATTCCCTTTTGACCTGTCCATTTTTAGGCGGAAGAAATAATTCATTAACCTCCAATGTGGCTTTACCTTTACACCCACTCCCCACTGTCTGGGTTTCTCTAGTATCATTATGCTACACTGTTCTGCTCTCCAGTCTGAGGCTCTTTGGTATGGTGTAAAGCAGGGGTCCCCAAACTTTTTCCTGTGAGGGCCACATAACCTTTCCCTTCTCTGATGAGGGGCCGGTGTCAGTTTGTAACAGAAAAAGTGTGACGATCGTAGGGGAGTTTAATTTTTTTATTGTTTTCCAGAAAGCCACACATAACCAAATAACCCTTTCCAGGTTCTTTACAGAAAACAAGTCAGGAAACAAATAATAACACTTAATGAAATAAATAATAACTAAATAACCCTCTCGGAGTTCTTCACAGAAAAAACAGGAAATAAATAACACTATTTATGAAATAAATAATAACTAAATAACTCTCTCTGGGTTCTTCATAGAAAAAAAAGCCATGAAACATTAACTTTCTGTTGTGCCATGCACAATCTTAACAGATAAAAGTTCAGCTCAGTTGTCAGAGCAGAATCTCTCTCATGTCAACACTTTGCAGCACAGTGCTTGCTGGTGAATTAGGCAGTGGACTCGTAGCGGGGCGGTGAGACCCCTTTTTTCCAACTCCCGGTTCATGCGTCCCATTAGACCGCGAGTTTCGCCCACCATGCTAGGAGCCCCATCAGTTGTGATGCTAGCTAGCTTTGACCAGTCCAGGTCCACCTTCTCCATGGTTTGGCACACTGTCAAAAATATCCTCTCCCGTTGTAGTCCCTTTGAGACTTTGGATGGCTGCCAGATCCTCGCATATCTCAAAGTTTGCGCTAACTCCACGAATAAAAATGAGCAGTTGCGCTGTGTCTTGCACGTCCGTGCTTTCATCCAGTGCTAATGAAAAAAAGTCAAATTCTTTCGTCTTCTGCTGCAGCTGGGCATATACATTACTCCCGATTTCTTCAACGCGTCTGGTGATTGTACTCGCCGACAGACTTACGGCATTAAATGCATCTTTCTTCTCGGGACACACCTCCTCCGCGACAGCATCCATACATTTCTTAACAAACTCTCCGTCAGTGAGAGGCTTACCGCTGCTTGCTATCAGTTTAGCAACCCGAAAGCTGGCCCGAACGGATGCCTGGTTCAGCTGAGCTTGGCGTACAAATGTATTCTGCTGAGATAGTAGTCCACTTTTTCGCTTTGAGAGTTTGTCTGCTCGTATTTGGCCTTGCAAGCTATCATACTTGTCTTTGTGATGGGATTCATAGTGTCGGCAAAGATTGTATTCTTTGAATACCGTCACCGTCTCTTGACAGATGAGACAAACAGCCTTTTCTTTGCATTGAACAAAAAAATAATCGTTTGTCCACTCCAGGTTAAATACCCTGCATTCTGAATCAATTTTTCTCTTACCTAACTTTTTCGCCATTATTCCGTTCTCAAACAGGTTGCACAGTTTTTATATGCTTGAATAGTCCGCGATGGTCCCAGGGCTCTGCCCTCACCTGCGATCGCCCAGATGTCTCGCTAACACTGTGCTCGTGCATGCAACGGTGGACGTGCCCGCGTGCATCAAAGGGAAACACTCTACCCGCGCGTGTCACCAAAGAAGCAATGCGAAGCCTCGCTTCACTGGGATGATTTGTGGGCTCAGCAGGGGTGCAATGAACCAAACACAAGATTGAAACGTCCCAGTCTTCAAGGCCAAATAGGAAAAAAATCCGATAGCGTCTCTGGTATTGTTAAGAGGGCCGGTCCAAATGTGCCGGCGGGCCGTATCCGGACCCCAGGCCGTAGTTTGGTGACCCCTGGTGTAAAGTCTCTTCCACATAAGCACCGAGTCTCTAATAACACTGCAATCGAACGAATGTCTTCCAAACTTCCCACTTGACTTAACTTAACTTTAACAGTCCAGAGTTCAGCACCCTTCTCCACACCTCTACATGCCAGACTTGGTGGTTGTAGGGTGCACTTTTACCTCATGTTCAACCTTACTAGTCCGTCTCTTTACTGTCCCCTGAGCTGGGTCACTGATGTCGAAATCACCATCGCCTGCAGCATGCAGATCACCATCACCAGGAGTTGAATCCTTGACATATGGCTCCTCATTTGGGCTGTCCATGCCGTTCTGATTTTCGATCCCGGTGCACGGACCTTAGTACAATGGTTGAGGTGATACCACGTCGTGCTTCATTCCACCTGTAGAGCAGTAGGTGTTGCTCAGACCACCTTATACGGACCTTGTTGTCTTGCCTCGTGCCACTTTCGCCTGTATACCTTGATGTACACTTAATAGCCTGGCACCACCGAGCCACCAGTCAGTTCCCTGGATTCATGAACCCTGCTTTTCTCCTGCACATAGATAGCTCTATGTATAGCAGTTAGCCATGTTAAATTTTTTAATTTTTTAATTTTTTTCAAGATGGCACTGTCATGCGGCAGCTGGTGGCAGTAGCTCTGTCCACTCTTATTTGTTTTTCGTGTTTTACAGCCTTTCCATCCATTTTAATATTTCTTAAGACATTCCTTTTTACTTTACTTTGTACTTTTTACTTTAATGTTTTTACAACTTTCCTTGTTCTGTTAGCCTGGCTTCTTTCTGCTACTTCTTTTTTTTGGAACCATTCAGCCATACCTATGCTGTCATAAACATGGGACTAGCTGTGAACAATACACAGCAAAAGGAGCAACACCTCAATGCCGCTGGAAATTCGGAGCTGGACTAAAGTGTCGGAAGAAGAAGCGACGCTTCAGACCAACCATTTCATTATGGGATAAGATGGAAGAGCTGTCGGCGCTTACCAGGCCGGAAACTGAGTCGAGGAGTTGTACTCTGCTACTGTTGATACTTCAGCTCCAGACTACTGAGGAACTGTGCGGAAAAGCTTGAAAGAGTGACTGCATATTTTCAACCTCGGTCACAGTCTGCAGAAGTTCCCCATCTTGTGGAAGACTTCCTGTGTATGGTTCCAGTTTTATCCAACTCTACAACATCTTTTTCTTGAGTCTGTATCCATTTTTGCTACTGCAACCAAGATGGCGCCGCTCAAGTGACAGCCGGTAGCGGTAGCTCCGTCCGCTCTTGCTCGTTTTGTGTTTTTGCTGCTTTTTTTTTTATTTGACTTAATGATCCCATATACTTTGCTTTGCTTTGTTGTTCTGCGGCCTTTGCGACTGTATTGTCTAACTTGTAACTATGTGTAACTATGCCTTTCCTGTATCTGCATTCTCACCCTCTTGCTACCGTGACAATGAAATTTCCCGAATACGGGATGAATAAAGTTATCCAATCTAATCCAAAGTATTTTAGTTCATTTTGCAGCTGCTCCAGAGGGTGCCCCTTATAGGGTCCTCTCAACTGAGGTGCCGGCATGGGTCGAGCCGTAAGCATTTCATGCGGTGTTAGATGGGTAATCCTGTTAGTTTGCATGCGATAGCTCATTAGTGCAAGTGGAAGCGCATCCAACCAGGTCAGCTTTCTGCTAGCACATATTTTGCTGAGTTTTGCTTTGAGTGTCCCATTAACTCTTTCTACCATACCTTGCAATTGCGGGTGATAAACACAGCCTAACCTTAGTTTTATTCGCAATTTTTACAAAATTATTTTGCCAACTTTATGGACGAATGCCGCACCATTGTCAGAACTTATTTCAGATGGAACACCAAATCGCGGAATTACTTCTCTTAACAAGAATTTGACAACGGTTTACGAGCTTTGGTCCTTTGATGCGATTTCCTCGATCCAACGACTAAATTTGTCAATCACTACCAGCATGTACCTTTTTCTTTTTTCACTGATTTGTTCATGTCTACGAAATCTAAAACAAGATGTTTGAACGGACCTTCTGGAACAAGTATATGTCCGATTGGTGTTGCGATACCCTTCCGAACATTGTTTTGTGCAGACTTCACATTGTCCTAAAACTTCATCCACCATTGTCTGTAAGTATGGTGACCAATATCCTTGTTGCTTAATTTTTCTCACAACTTCCCCCCGTGCGCAATGATCTAAATTGTGCACATCTGAAATCGGTATTGTAAGCAATGAGACTGGTGCTACAAGCTGCTAAGCCTTGAGAGCATGGAGGCCAGCCCTGAACCACATTGTTATAGTTTGTGCTATAATGAGCTATAAGCTGTTTTCTCCGACCATTGCATGTCTCTTGCATTAGCACTGCAGACGCATACAGATTATGTCGGTTTCACATGTAAATGTAAAATGGTTTGCCGTAGTTAGGTGCAGCCAGTTCCAGAGCTGTCTGCATTTCAATCAACACAACTGTTTTCAAAAGCCCTTCGATTATTGGTCGACTGCCGTTTTCTGCCTCTGGTGGCAACGGGTACTGCGCACATCTTGGAAGATTCACATTAGGTTTAAGACTTACTCTGACGAGGTTTCCTGATTTGACCAACCCCACGTCTGTTTCGTGTTTTGACCACAAAGTTTCCGGAAAATGTTTTAGCATGCGTTGATTTGCGACATGTCATGTGGACCGACGATAACTTCCCTTGGTTTTGAGATCATATAATTTTTGCACACAATCTTTATCTTAGTCCCATCTGGGGACATGAGAATTAACGGATTCTTCATCACCTAACAAGTTACCTGTGACGCGTTTTTCATCATTGATCCCAAAGCTCTGGACATAAAACCTTCATTCACCAACAAACTTATGTGTGGCGAAGAGTTAGGTACATTATACTATGGTGCAAGAAATGGATTTGGTTCAACATTTAATGATGAGAGATTGGTTTTTGTTTCCCATTTTCCTTCAAATGTTTCACTACACGACGGATCATAGTACACTGTACAATGTTATTCAGACTGCAGTCTTGTAGCTTTTGGATTTTGTGCAAGGATGTACTTTTCCTACTTGTGGACGACCTGAAGTTCAGATATATCACATATCCAGTTTACTTTTGCCGGTGCTGCCTAATCATTTGAAAATGTTCCCTGGGTTTGTCACCTACTACTCCCTCTGGCATGCGGCAAATATTTACATTTAGTTTGCAAAAGGCGTCTCTTCCCAACAAATTTACAGGTGTCTGCTCTGATACCAGAACTGGCATTGTGGTTGTTTCTCTTAGTTGAACTGGAGCTGTCATTGGTATTATTTGAAGTATTCCCGAGAATCCCACTGTTTTGATGAATGTAAAGGACATCGAAAGGTCTGAAGCATACTTAAGGCTCACGCAAGTGTAGGTTTCTCCAGTGTCAACCAACATAGGTATTTGTTTCCTTGGAATTCGGTTTTGTATCACTGGTTCGTTTTTGGTTATAGATGTGACTATTGGCAACTGACCTTCCCCTGCAGGATTCTCTGAGCACCACTAATACCCAATATTCGGCCGACCCCATGGATTAACCGGACCAGAATATTGTCGTTGCGAGTTGGAGCCATGAACCTGTGAAGGTTGACCACCATAACCTCTCTGGTAAGGTGACCGGACGTTTCGGCGAAAGACATTTGGTCCCCTGACTTTGGTCCCTGGATGTTTGGTCGAACGGACGTTGGGTCGAACGGACGTTGGGTCGAACGGACGTTGGGTCGAACGGACGTTGGGTGGAACGGGCGTTGGGTGGAACGGGCGTTGGGTGGAACGGGCGTTGGGTGGAACGGGCGTTGGGTGGAACGGGCGTTGGGTGGAACGGGCGTTGGGTGGAACGGGCGTTGGGTGGAGCGGGCGTTGGGTGGAGCGGGCGTTGGGTGGAGCGGGCGTTGGGTGGAGCGGGCGTTGGGTGGAGCGGGCGTTGGGTGGAGCGGGCGTTGGGTGGAGCGGGCGTTGGGTGGAGCGGGCGTTGGGTGGAGCGGGCGTTGGGTGGAGCGGGCGTTGGGTGGAGCGGGCGTTGGGTGGAGCGGGCGTTGGGTGGAGCGGGCGTTGGGTGGAGCGGGCGTTGGGTGGAGCGGGCGTTGGGTGGAGCGGGCGTTGGGTGGAGCGGGCGTTGGGTGGAGCGGGCGTTGGGTGGAGCGGGCGTTGGGTGGAGCGGGCGTTGGGTGGAGCGGGCGTTGGGTGGAGCGGGCGTTGGGTGGAGCGGGCGTTGGGTGGAGCGGGCGTTGGGTGGAGCGGGCGTTGGGTGGAGCGGGCGTTGGGTGGAGCGGGCGTTGGGTGGAGCGGGCGTTTGGTGGAGCGGGCGTTTGGTGGAGCGGGCGTTTGGTGGAGCGGGCGTTTGGTGGAGCGGGCGTTTGGTGGAGCGGGCGTTTGGTGGAGCGGGCGTTTGGTGGAGCGGGCGTTTGGTGGAGCGGGCGTTTGGTGGAGCGGACGTTTGGTAGAGCGGACGTTTGGTAGAGCGGACGTTTGGTAGAGCGGACGTTTGGTAGAGCGGACGTTTGGTAGAGCGGACGTTTGGTAGAACGGGTTCGCATGCAATTGATAGATTTTAACATTGGGTGAATAGGGATTTAATGACTATTATTTAACATCGAGTGAATAGGGTTAGGGTTAAACAAATGAAAGTCTCGTGACTCAAATCTCGGGACTCGCGAACCCATTCTACCAAACGTCCGGTCGACCAAACGTCCAGTCGACCAAACGTCCGGTCGACCAAACATCCGGGGACCAAACGTCTTTCGACGAAACGTCCGAGTACACTCTGGTACCCATCAGGGGCCGTCCATAGATTAAAAGGGCAATTCTGTCAAATGTGACTGGGCTGTTGGCGTCCCTAGCATCTTAGAGGAGGCTGAGGAGGACCACTTTGCTGCTGATTTCTCCTCCTTGCTCCGCCCTTTGGTGCCATCTGAGGCTATCTCCTATATTGTGGCAGTTGAGTGGCTCTTGCTTGCTGGGCATACACGTTGACAACAGGAGGGGCCAGGATTGCTGGAGCCGTTGGAAGTGGAGGTGGTGGTGGTGGTGGTGGTGACAGTGGCCCCATCCCTGGTGCCTCCAGGCTCGGCTTGGAATCTTCGGCAGAGAGTTGTTCTTAGTGGACAGTTCCCCGAGCTGTAGCTGAGCCATTTTTCTTTGCAGTTCTTTGTCTTGGTCCTTCAGCCGTTGTCCTTCCGTGCCTTTTGCCGCAAATGTAAGACAACCTCCCAACACTTCTTCCTTTACTGCCACTGTTACCTTGTCGAGCCTGTCTTTCGCTTGTCTTACTTTATTCGGCAGATATTTCTCAGTTGCGTCATCCATCTCACTCTCATGTTCTTGAGAGTAATATTTTCTTTGTCCTTGCCCCCATCTTGGTTTTCAAGATTTACCCAATAAGAACATCCTTGCTTTGTCATTTCTCTGAGCGCTTGATCTCTTTCAGCATGACAATCCACCACATTAGACGTTTTTGGCTTTGGGGCTCTTCTGTCAGTGCTGCAGTATTGTAGCAGACTTGGCAACCTTTCCGCTGGTAATAAAGGAGAATGACTTCCTTCACCTCCGCTGCAATTTCTACACTACCGGTGATGAAGGGTATGGACCTGATGGCACCACATCTGACCAATGATCATTAAGCTTCCCATGTTTTTTGTTTTTTATCTTAGCTTCATGGCCCGGTGGAGCGAGTGGTTAGCGCATCGGCCTCACAGCTCTGGGGTCCTGGGTTCAAATCCAGGTCATGTCCATCTGTGAGGAGTTTGCGTATTCTCCCGGGCCTGCGTGGGTTTCCTCCGGGTACACTAGTTTCCTCCCACGTTCCAAAAGCATGCATGGTAGGCTGATTGGACACTCTAAATTCCCCTGAGGTATCGGTGTGAGTGTGCATGATTGTCCGTCTCATTGTGCCCTGCGATCGGCTGGCCACCAATTCAGGCTGTCCCCCGCCTCTGGCAGCTGGGATTGGCCCCAGCACCCCCTGCGACCCTAATGAGGATACAGCGGTTCAGAATATGAGATGAGAGATTGAGAGATGAGATGAGGTGTATAGGAATCTAAGTTCATTTAAGTTAATTTTAAAGTTTATGTTACATTACGAGCACATCCGTCAAGTGACTCTCTCTCTCTCTCTTGCTCTCGCTCTCTCGCTTTCTCGCTCTCTCCCTCTCTCGCGCTCTCGCTCTCTCCCGATCCACGAACTCCCCGTTGTATAAAATAATGCCTCATTTTAATATTAAACATCATAACTACTAGTTATTTGTTTCTCTGTTCGTAGATGGTGACTTACAACCAATAAAATATATTTCCTTTGTAATATCCTGTATTCGGTGTTTTTTTCAGACGGTGGGAACGAATTAATTTGTATTTAGTTCATTTGTATGGGAAACGTTGATTTTAGATACGATTACATCGACATACGAGCTCATTCCTGGAACGCATTAAGCTCGTATCACAAGGTACCACTGTATTTTTTGGTATAAACTAACTCAACTTCGTGTTTACCATTCCAGAAGTGACCACTCAAACAATGTTTTTTTCAGCAAGTTATAGCAATACGTTTTTTCACACTTTTGTTTTACACAGCCCTAAGCATATAATGTTTTTTTTCTTTTTCCTGCGCGTTTCGTTATGCCTTAATTCTTCTTTGCCTGTTGACTGGCGACAGGAAACAGACAAAGGGAAAAGAGACAGCTAGAGAGACAGACAGAGAAGGGGGGCCTAATTCCACAATACTAGCAGAGCTGTCAACTACTCTGGAATTTCAGGAGTTTACCCGGAAATGCAACGCAAACTCTGGGACTCCGGACAACCTCCCTAGGCTCCGGAAATCCCCCAAAAATTGTCACCTACATTTTTTTAAGCAACCATTTCAGAAAAGTACCAAATTTCCAATTTAAATGCCTCAAAATTCACACCATGGCTATGGCTTCCGCCATCTTGATTTAACTGCACTGTAAACCGGAAGAATTTGGTAACAAGAGTGCATTGTGAATCATCCGAGTTACAAGTTCTGACAAATGATTTGTCTTGTGCGACTTCAACGCATATCGATTTTTCGTGAATCACATTCACTCCGGATAAACTTCGGAAATGGGACAAGGGACTCCTAAAATGGGGTTAACGGAGGTTGGCAGCTCTGATACTAGGAATTTTAAAGTCTCCACTTGCTCCACACATTCGCCATTGATATACAGGGGGACAGAGCAGCCTTGTTCCGTCGGAAGTCCAGGATGAGTTCTCTGGTTTTGGAGACGTTCAGCACCAAGTTGTTGAGAGCCCACCACTCGCTGAGTTTAAGGACTTCATCTCTGCAGACGTCTTTTTCTCCCATGTGATCATCCCGACCACCGTTGTATCATCCGCAAATTTCACAATGATGTTCTAAGGGTGCACGGTTCTGCAGTCGTGTGTCTAGAATGAGCAGAATAGTGAACTCAGCACACATCTTTGGGGCGAGCCAATGCTGACCGTTCGAGCAGATAAGAGGTGGCGACCTAGCTTCACATGCTGGGGTCGGTTGACCAGAAAGTCCTTAATGCAGGAGCATGTGGAAGGTGGTAGCCCAAGGTTGCCCAACTTGGGGATAAGAATGTCCGATCTTATGGTGTTAAAGGCTGAGCTGTAGTCGATGAAAAGCATATTGACATCGCTCCCTCTTTTCTCAAGGTGACGCAGTGCAGCGTGGAGGGCAGTGGTTATCGCATCTTCGGTGGATCTATTCGACTGATATGAAAACTCATGTGGGTCTTGGATGAGTGGAAGACAGGCTTTGATGTGTTTCAGTACCAATTTTTTCAAAGCACTTAGTGATGATTGGTGTGAAAGCTACTAGGCGGTTGTTGCCCAGATCGTTAGCCGGTGACTTCTTGGGTACTGGGATGATGGTGGCCGATTTTAGACAGGCGGGGACAGAGGTTTGTTCAGGTGAAGGGATGAAAATGTCTGTCAAGACTGGTGCTAGTTGGTCAGCACAGTCTTAAGTACTTTGCCTGGTATTCCCTCTGGTCCTGTGGTGGTCCTAGCATAATTAGGCGTGGGTGTATGCTCACTCGACTTCAGGGCACAATAATGCTGTGCTCCCGTGTACATGGAACAACACTCATTGTCGCACTTATTTGTCATATTTGCGCCAGGCGATGAATTGGAGAGGGGTGGCTTTGCGTGTTCATCTTCCCAATTTGTACCAATATGTCAAAAGGTGTGTGAATGCCGCAGATTTGCTGCAGCACTGAGCCCATACTCTTGGGAGCGGTGAGGTGACGTGTGACATCTAGGGAAAGCAACTTCAGAACGAGCATGCAGCAGCAATGAAGCAAATGTATTTTATTTTCCTTCATTTGTTAATTTAGATTTTTAGACATGGCGCCTATAAATATTGTTGTCTAACACTTTTAAGCATTTTAAGGACTGTCACAAAATGCTATCATATTTCAAACCTTGAAAACACGACAGTAAAATCCCAGCATTTTCAAGGATTTTAAAGACCTGTACGAACCCTGAATTGAATGTGGTGCGTGAGCTTCAGTTCCACCCTGTCACGTCTTTGGCAACGTCGTGGCGTTGAAACGTGGAGTGGGCCGAGTGCAGGGAAGCAGGCAGGTACGATGGAATCCTCAAACAAAACTTGAATAATATAAGCGGAAGTCTTAACGTTAAAAAGAAAAATAACAGACCTTGGCGTCAAATAACAAAATCAAACCTGACGGAAAAAACACGAGGGAACTTGGAAATATAGAATGTGAAGAAGTGGAGACAAAGCAATGTAAATCATACAGTCCGACCAATAACAAACAATCTCTGAGGTTTAAAGACAAGACTATTCGTTATCAGCTGGGCGAGAGGAAAGGGCAACCGAGGAGGGATAAACAAGCGAAAAAGAGAAAATTAAATAACAACCCAAACCAAACCTATCACACCCAAAGCATTTCAAGATATCAACTTGGCTGAGCAGAGAGACCCTTGAAATCCCACAGCTCAAAAAATTATGAGAAACCACATATATCAAGGCTTCTATTGACTTTATGCCGTTATTTCTGAATACGTCTTATTAGAGTTGCTTTCAAATATTAGGGTGTTTAATCTCAAGAATAGAACATTTCTACTTCTGGACACTCCCCACAACACACATAATGAATGGGTTTGTTGACAGCACCCTGTGCATTGCTTGCACTAGTGTGCAATATCTTTCCGTATTCAGTCAGGTTTCGAAAGATTGGGAAAACAGTTAATGACATTGTTTGTACAACCACTGATATTGATTGGTAAAAACGAATTACCAATAAGCATTCTACCACCGCTGAAAACATAATTTGCTCCTTACTTCCTAAATATACCTAAAAATGAAGCGCTTATTGTATGTATGTAGTTTATGTTGTTCCGTAATACATTGAGATCCTTTTCAACTAGGCTGCTGTTTGCGCAGCCGAGTAAGGTAAGTAACACAGATAACGCTCATGGAGTAATTAACGTTACAGTTTGAGGAAATGTAAGGCGTTTTGTTAAAAGTCACAGCAAAAAAGTAGTTTCATTATGTAACATAACGAATGTATGCTCTCGGGGTAAATGCGATGTATCCATAACCGCAGATTGCTAACGAGCCTGCAATGAACCACCGGGATCTCCGTGGATAGTAATAATATCTTAGATTAGGCATTTTTTTAGTATTTACCTTAACAGGATGTGATTCTTATATTTTTATATTAGTACTTATTTTTGGCCTTTTGTTGGGAAAGCGCACTTTGTGGAGTTGCACCACCAATTTCGTCATACACAGCTGGGTGTGATGACAATTAGACTTTTGATGATTCAATGATGATGACAAAGCCTATGTCTGATTATTATACTTCGGTTTCCTCCCTCATTCCAAAAACATGCATGGGATACTCTAAATTGCCCCTAAGTATGGGTGTGAGTGTGCGTGGTTGTCCATCCCCGTGTCCTGCGATCAGCTGGCCACCGATTCAGGGTGTCCCTTGCCTCTGGCCCGGAGTCAGCTGGGATAGGCTCCAGCACCCCCCACGACCCTAATGATGGTAGAGCGGTTCAGAAAATGAGATGAGATGATACATTGCAACGTCAGCACCTGCAAATTTGAGCACACAGAGTAGTCACAGTTTTTTCCCTTCTCAAGGCAGATGCGCTAATCCCTCTTCCACCGTGCCATCTACATATACAAATGCTGTACTTCCATTCGTGAGCTTGGGTACCAGCAAATAAGGGGAGTGAAAAAAAAGTAGATCGAAAAACTGATTTTGAAGAGGGTTAACATATAACCACGAGAAGGTATGTCTGGGTAAATCACATGCATTAAGAAATTTTGTTGATTGCAAGGGCAAGAAATGTTTTGTCCATCCCCAGTAATAAATCTCGAAGTAATGTGTGCGACTTACAAGCAAATATCCCCTGAACTGGTTGTAGATAATGGCTGTCATTAGGTTCATTAGGAAATAAGTTCCTGGTAGGAAACAAAGGAGATAATTTTAGAAAATAAAAAATAATATTTAACTGACAGTGACAAAGGTAAACTCTTACCAATTACGCTGAAAGAGACAAAGAAAATGGCATATCCTCTGTTTAGAGAGTAAGCAGGAATCATCACTGTATTAAAGAACATTAGTACAGAATTAAATACAAGGTAATTAACCATACAAAAAATAGATAATGTAGTTGACAGTCTTGTATAATATCACTAACTGCTGTACCGTCTGGATTGTTTGCTGTCGTGAGCAGCACCAGCAGGGAAGTCAGAGAAGTGGGCAGGTTTCGAAAATATACTTTCCATTCTTCATTCTTAAGTGGATCCTGAACACAACCACATCAGGAGGAACAAAGGGAGAACTTCTTAATGCGACGTCAATATGTGACTCATTGGGTTAAAGGAAACAAGAAACAAGAAAAACTAAAAAGAAACAACCAAAGCCCCTCCTTCACTGCAAGATTTTGTACAAAAAAAATCCAACACATCAACAAGGGCTGGCTCTAGAGGTGACTGTACACTGTGGTTCCCTGCAAAAAACCTGCTGTCTGCCAAATCACCTTCTCTGTGGGTGGGGGTGTGGGTGTGGGTGTGGGTGTGGGTATAGGGAGATAGAGAGATAGGGAGATGGGGAGAGAGGGAGATAGGGAGATAGGGAGATATATATATATATATATATATATATATATATATATATATATATATATATATATATATATATGTATATATATGTATGTATATATATATATATATATATATATATATATATATATATATATATATATGTATATATATGTATGTATATATATATATATATATATATATATATATATATATATATATATACCATATTTTCACGACTATAAAGCGCACATAAAAGTCTTAAATTTTCTCCAAAATAGACAGGGCGCCTTATAATCCAGTGCCAGACCAATACTAAAATTGTTATCACGATAAAATAAAATAAATCGGTCGATAGGACAACTACGGCAAGCAGCCCCTGACTCTACTATTTTCCCGTAGATAAAGTACTGCGCAGTGACTGCTGGGATATATATATATTTTTTTGTCAATACACCCAATGGATTGTGGCCTGGCGATCGGCATCAACACTACCTAGCTACTATTTGCGAATGGATTGTGGCCTGGCAATCAGCATCAACACTACCTAGCTACTATTTGGGAATGGATTGTGGCCTGGCGATCGGCATCAACGTGCATCCTTTGTGTGTGTAAAATTCAGAAATAGCACTCCTTATTGACACTGCGGCTAAAAATACGATGCGCCGAATAGTCGTGAAAATACGGTATATATGTGTGTGTGTATATATATATATATCAGTGGTGGGCCGTGCATTTCACACCTAGGCCTTCAGTAGTATTGTGTGAATCAATCCAACCCTCAATAAGTATTTTATGGCTATAAAACCATTAACAGCTACAGCTGCGACACATAAAAAAGAATCAATAATAACCAAAAACAATGAAATATTATTTAGGAAAATAGACATTTTACTCACCAAAAATTCTTTTTTTAAATTGACAAAATCCACCCTCCTTTCTTTCCTCAAGAAGATTTCAATTACTCTGTCGTACAGATTACACGTGCGTTTCAGGTCCATCAAGAAGTTCTTTTGTATCACCATCAAAGCTAATGCTGACAGTCGAGTCTGTCCTGTTGTATTTCTGGCATAAGTTTTGATTCTGTTTCGGGCTGAAAATGTCAGTTCGACAGAAGCAGTGGACACGGGGATGGTCACTGCCAAACACACTAATGTGTACAGCTGCCCCATGCTCTCACTCAGATTTTTCTGCTGAAGGAAGTCAAGGAGATCAGTGGGATATTTTCCTGTAAAATCATCCGTGGCATACATTACAATCCGTTCTGTTCTTAGCCGAGGCAGATCAAAAAGTGTACCGTGGCTCTGCGTTAAGATGGAGAAGGCTGCATGTGGGAAAGTTTTCTGGTATTCCCGAAACTTCTGCGGGTCGAGGAGGGAGAGAAACATCAGTCTTTTGTGGTCTTGAAATCTGTTCCGCGTCTGGCAAATAATATTGTCCAGAATCCTGTCGTGGAGTTGGTGGTAGTGCGCGCGAGAATCTTGTACTTGACCTCTTCGTGCGCTTGGAGCACCCGCACTGCGTTCAGTGGCCTCGTAGATTTCCTCATATCAGCTCCTCTCGCGCTCAACTGTCACAAAACTCCTTTACTTTTGCAAGACAAAACTGTATATCCAGTTTGTTGTTCTGTAGTATTGAAAAAAGCACGTCTGAATGCTCAAAAATGCCATTAAATGTGTGAAGCAAAAAAACAAAATTCAAAATAATAATAATAATCGGACATAGGCCATGTCGTCATTATCAACAACACAAAAAAGCCTACTTGTCATCACACCCAGAAAGTAGGTAAATATATCCAAAATAATCCAGATGTGCTTTAAATCCATCAGCACACCGCACAGACTCATTCACCATTACAGAGACAAACAGTACTTTTATTTCCCTTCTGATCTCTTCCTCCATCACTTCAGCAATAGCAGTGATCAGGAATTTTTGGATTTAGCCCGACGTGCCACTAAACACTTTATTAGTGGACAGGTGGTAATGTAAATCTGTGTTTCTCTCAGCAATGAGAGAACGAAGTTCCACATAATTTCCTTTGTTTGGGGATGCAGCACTTTCATCATGTCCCCGAAATGAAAGTTTACACAGTCTATCAAACTTTTTAAGATTTCCCTATTTTTCTTTCCCTTTTCGTTGTGGCGCTTTGTTTCCCTGCGCACTTGCTCGCTGAACTGTAACTCCACTCGGGTTTCCCCAAAAGTTTTGGAGAGCACCGTTGCTTGTAAGTGTCCGGCAGTGCTTTGGTGTCTCGTTGCTGCTTTAGTTAAACAAGTCAAATTTGCAAATCCAGTGTTGCTCCAAACACCATGTCGATCGGTCAAATAACAAGCACTCCCAGCAATACAATTTGCAGTGTTCCTCGGAGCCCGTGAGCCAGGGGTAGCGCTCATAGTTAGCGAACTGAAAGTGGCGGACAAACCCTTTTCCCGGTTGTAACAGGCTTGCTAGCTTCGGAGTTGACCGCCCTTTCTTAATGATGTCCATTTTTTCTGGAAAATGGCTTTGTCAGTAAATCTGCAACCAAATCCATTTGTTTTCCTCCGTCGGCCATTGTGGGTGGAGTTTGCGATCTCTGGCTGGATCACTCTGGCTTTGGCCCGCCTACTCTATCACTAGCCAGTCATAGTTGTTGAAAGCGATGACGTATCCCTACGCCTGCGAGAAGGCAATGACGGATCTCTGCGCCTGCTGGAAGGCCTTGGTGTCACCAAATCGAATTCTGATTGGTCAAAGCAACAGTCTTATCGATGCTTGTTTAATGCAGCAGAGCCTGCAGAACTGATTGTGAAGGCCTTGAGGCAGATTTCTGACCCTGGCAACAAATAATGGCTGAAATGTGATTGGTTAAATGCTTCAATATGAAAACACACATCTGGAAACAGTGCAACCAGGGGGAAAGCAATGAAAGGAAGCTAACAGACAATTTAGAATTATTTAATAAGTATTCATTGACAAAATATAATCAACATCAGTCTGTGATTCAGATATTTCTTAGGCCAGCAGAGAAGGCCTTGAAGGCACACCACTGATATATATGTGTGTATATATATATATATATATATATATATATATATATATATATATATATATATATATATATATATATATATGTGTGTGTGTGTGTGTTTGAAAAGTTCAAGTGGATCGAATACTTTCACACGGGACTGTAGGTGGTTGAGGCTTGCAAATGAGAAAATCAAGCCCCTTAAAAAAAATTGCTAGTTTTCTATTAATTCTAACATTCTAACTTTCTGAATTTTCTGCAATGATGGAGCTAAGATAAAATTATGGAGTAGATTGAACATAGTCAACAGAATTTGTTAAAAATTCACAAAAGAGAAAACAAAAACCAATTTAGATCTCCAACTAAAACAACAGCATTTATCTTAAAAGGCGAGTTGTGTGTTTAGTGATATCTAACAATTTTTTATGCTGTTTTATTCAAAACATAGGTAGATGTGACATTTCTGTATTAAACAACTAAATCAGTAAAGAGTTTAGCTAATCATACCAACAAGAACTCACCTCAGTTTTAGGGAACAACAACATACCAATCATAGTAAACAGGCAGAGGTGAAGTGCCAATAGCAAAATGACACTGCAGAAACAACAAACAAGAGAAAAACTGTTAAAAAAGTGATTTGGTACAGTACAATACACTTACCACAATTATTTAAGAAAAATGTATAACACATGTAGGTTATAGTTTATCTGTTTTATGTTTAGTTCCAAACAACTCAAAAACACATTGATTCATGTTTGACATATGACTGGTAATTCCATATGTTGTGCTAGGGTAATATTAGGAGATTGAACTACAGTATTGATCCGAATACAAGACAAAAACAATTTTTCATTGAAATGAAACTGAATAAGTGTCGGCCCTCTTAAAATCGGGGTCTGGACATTGGACCTAGAGCTGGGCGATAAAACGGTAACGATAGAAATCGTAGAATATTTTTTGTCATCAATAAAAATAAAAACCTTCGATAAAAATGTGATAATTTTAAACTTAAATTACATCACCGGACAACCACAGAGAACAGGGGCGCTGTTGTAAGATGAATGCTAGTTCCGGAAGAACACTAAGGAGAAGAGGATGATAAGGAAACATGTTGTTAGGTTAGCAATAGAGGCAATAACACGGCCAAAATGTGTGGTTATGTGATGCAGGACAACACACGTCTGATACACTAAAAGATCCAAATGAATTCTCCCTGCTGCTTTCTTACTTTTTTAAATGCCTCATAAATACCTGTGCAAAGAGCAGCCTTACTGAAAATGCCATTAACCAATTGTCCTGATTTGAGGATAGCCTGTAATATTTGTCTTACTTGATATCATGTTGTTTCTGTAAGTGTAAATAATCTGAAAACATTGCAAAAATCTAAACCTTGTTTTCTTGGGTAAAAATGGGTTTAGTTCGGTACCCGGTCGTTTCGTCGAAAGACGTTTGGTCGACGGACGTTTGGTCGACGGACGTTTGGTCGACGGACGTTTGGTCGACGGACGTTTGGTCGACGGACGTTTGGTCGACGGACGTTTGGTCGACGGACGTTTGGTCGACGGACGTTTGGTCGACGGACGTTTGGTCGACGGACGTTTGGTCGACGGACGTTTGGTCGACGGACGTTTGGTCGACGGACGTTCGTTCGACGGACGTTCGGTCGACGGACGTTCGGTCGATGGACGTTCGGCCGACGGACGTTCGGCCGACGGACGATCGGCCGTCGGGCGTTCGGCCGACGGGCGTTTGGCCGACGGGCGTTTGGCCGACGGGCGTTTGGCCGACGGGCGTTTGGCCGACGGACGTTCGGTCGACGGACGTTCGGTCGATGGACGTTCGGCCGACGGACGTTCGGCCGACGGACGATCGGCCGTCGGGCGTTCGGCCGACGGGCGTTCGGCCGACGGGCGTTTGGCCGACGGGCGTTTGGCCGACGGGCGTTTGGCCGACGGGCGTTTGGCCGACGGGCGTTTGGCCGACGGGCGTTTGGTTGACGGACGTTTGGTCCACGGACGTTTGGTCCACGGACGTTTGGTCGACGGACGTTTGGTCGCCGGGTTCGCTCGCTCTTAAAATTATAATCATGAGAGAGAGAATGAGTTTGTAACTGCATTGACAATGTAAGAGCATTAATATCTAAATATCGCGATCAACCAGGTAATCTCTCGCTCTCAAAATTATAATCATGAGAGAGAGAAAGTGAGTTTGTAATTGCATTCACAATGTAAGAGCATTAATATCTAATATCAAAATTATCAATAAATTGCGTATTATTGGCGTGTGTGTACATGTTACTCGTCGCCGGATTCCCTCGCTCGCCCCGCCCTCGGATTCACTCGTGTTGGCGTGTGTGTACATGTTTTTCAAACCACGGCCCGCGGGCCATATACGGCCGTTAGGCTTTTTAATCCGGCCCGCCGACGTTGTCCAAATTATAGTAAAAATCAATGACCTCATTCATTTCCCTTTGCCCTGCAATACCGCTCATCACTCTCAATTTAAAGACTGCTTTCTTTCGTTGAATAATAATATGTCCTTAATGTTGAAAGTAAATTTGAAAATAAATGTTCACCTTCAATTGTGTCTTTTTTGTTATATTTCAATCCCCAGGTTTGATAAATTACATTGCGTGTCCAAATGCTGTCACATTTTAGTTTCCATTCTGGCCCGCAAGTCAAAAAGTTTGCCCACCCCTGGTATAGACAAACTTGCCTCTTTAATACTATTAATGTCCCAAATTAAACACATTATCAATAAGCTGCCATTGACGGCGGTAGATGTCCGATTCATGTTGACTGCAACGTTATATAGCCACTTGATGGAGCTCTAATAACAGAAATAGCATCTGCACCTCAGTCAACATGAATCGTCCCCTGGTTCCCATTTTTCACCTCCATATTCATGGTTTTAATAGGGAGTACAAATGTGTTACATTGAAGGGAAAAATCACACTTGGTATTTCTGAGATACTGTATGAACCAAAAGCACATTATTAGGGTCAATATCATAAGGAAGTTAATATGCCTGTCTTTGTAAATGAAAAATATCAAATCATTCAATTTGAAAAAAGAAATGTCTATCTTGATTAGAAACTGATGCTTTCTAATTCCAGAAATCACAATTTTCTTACCAGAAGTTTAAGATGTTGTGGCAGCCATATTGCTTCTAATGTAAAAATATCAATTCTTTCGATGGTTCATATTACTCCAATAGTTGTCACTTTCGAACAATAAATAAAACGAAAACAAATCAAAGTCGAAATTTGTTTTATTTCACAATCAAAGCTACTCGCGTCGGGCACGTTTAATTAGGTTTAGATGGCAGTGCCCTAGGTAAGGTGGCTACCTGGGACCTAGGTAAGATGGCTGTGCCCCTAACAAGCAGTGATGGGAACGAGAGTTTTTTCACGTTTTATGCAAGATACGTACGTTAATTTCATTCATAGATGGCAAAATATTTTGTTTAGAGTTTTATCTGTTTATCTTTTCTCTATTTTGAAATAAATGAAAGTATCGGCCACATTCACTTGTGTCATGATGTCACGGCGCCATTTTCTAGCGATGTCATCGTGTCACGGGGCCATCAACTTGCAGTTTTTTTGCATGTCAAAAGCGGCTTATATGCGAGTGAATAAGGTACATTTTTTCTTGAATTTTAAAAATATGCATTTAGCGTTTTTTTCTGTTTACCTTTTCTCTATTTTGAAATAAATGACCGTATCGGCCGGATTGTCTTGCGTCATGACGTCACAGCGCCATTGCGTCATGACGTCATCGTGTCATGGTGCTGTCAACTTGCAGTTTCATGCATGTCGTGTTTTTATGCGCATATAAGCCGTACCCTCGATTCAGTCATCATTTTTTGTCCGACAAAAGCAGCTTATATGCGAGTAAATAAGGTAGTTATACTGTCTGTGCTGGATTGGCTGGAACAAAAACCTGCACTCACAGCGGCCCTCGAGGACAGGATATATATATATATACAGTGGTGCAAATAAGTATTTAGTCAACCACCAGTTGTGCAAGTTCTCCTACTTGAAAAGATTAGAGAGGCCTGTAATTGTCAACATGGTTAAACCTCAACCAAGAGAGACAGAATGTGAAAAAAACTGAATATCACATTTTTTGATTTTTAAAGAATTTATTTCCAAATTAGAGAGGAAAATAAGTATTTGGTCACCCACAAACAAGCAAGATTTCTGGCCGCCAAAGAGGTGTAACTTCTAACGAGGTCTCCACTTGGTACCAGTATTAATAGCATCTGTTTTAACTCATTATCGGTATAAAAGACCCCTGTCCACAACCTCAGTCTCTCACACTCCAAACTCCACTACAGCCAAGACCAAAGAGCTGTCGCAGGACACCAGGGACAAAATTGTAGACCTGCACCAGGCTGGGAAGACTGAATCTGCAATAGGTAAAATGCTTGGTGTAAAGAAATCAACTGTGGGAGCAATTATTAGAAAATGGAAGACATACAAGACCACTGATAGTCTCCCTCGATCTGGGGCTCCATGCAAGATCTTACCCCGTGGCGTCAAAATGATAAAAAGAACGGTAAGCAAAAATCCCAGAACCACACGGGGGGACCAAGGATCATTCACTTGGTCCCCCCGTGTGGTTCTGGGATTTTTGCTTACCGTTCTTTTTATCATTTTGACGCCACGGGGTAAGATCTTGCATGGAGCCCCAGATCGAGGGAGACTATCAGTGGTCTTGTATGTCTTCCATTTTCTAATAATTGCTCCCACAGTTGATTTCTTTATACCAAGCATTTTACCTATTGCAGATTCAGTCTTCCCAGCCTGGTGCAGGTCTACAATTTTGTCCCTGGTGTCCTGGTGACCTACAGAGATCTGGAACCACAGTAACACAATGCTCCACCAGGGACTCAAATCCTGCAATGCCAGACATGTCCCCCTGCTGAAGCCAGTACACATCCAGGCTGTGGGATAGACTGGCCAGTTGGCTTAATAATTGTTTCTTCATGTCGCGCCATGTGGCCAAACTCGCTTTACAATTGTTTGTTAAGATCGTGGAATGTAAGATAGGCTAACAAACTGGTTTTACAATTGTTTGTTAAGATAGTGGAATGTAAGCTAGGCTAACTAGCTGGCTTTGCAATTGTTTGCTTGTATTGCGCGATGTGGCAAACTCGGTTTGCAATTGTTTGTTTGCATCGTGCAATGTAAGATAGGCTGCGGCAGTTTGTGTGAGCTATAAAAATATCGTCTTTGCATACAACTTAGCCCTGAAAATGTCTAACCATATCAGCCTAAAGTTTTGTTTACATAAACTTTGTCCTACATCTCTGTCTTAGAAATATTACCCTGTTTTCCTATATAAAGACTGACCCACTTTTCATTTGGAGAGAGAGTTGCAAGGAAAACAGACTGTGAGCGGTTCACAGCTGTTCTAGCTCTCTCCCCATCCGGCAGTCCGGTAATAAACCTATTTCCTATTAAATTGATCTCAATCTTTCTGTGCCTATTCCTAAAGTTGTATTACAGATCTATCATACTTTGGTGCCAAAACCCGGGACCCAACAAGCCAACAATTGCCAGAGCGGTGACAGAGCACGACGAAGGGCAAAACGAAGACTGTCGACAGCATCCTCCATCCCTCCATTGAAAGGGTCAACCCGACGGATGTTCCCTTGCCGCTCCGCTGATCTGGTGATGGGTCCCTCTGAACCAGGGCAGGTGCGTAACAAGAAAGATCGTGAGTTCACCCTTTGATATCTGTCTCCCTGAAGTGTGATAATTTGAATGAGTATTATCACTGCGGTAGTGTTGAGTCAGGGACTCCACTAAGTGTTGAGTCAGGGACCCCACTAAGAGTGTTGAGTCGGGGACCCCACTAAGAGTGTTGAGTCAGGGACTCCACTTGGTGTGATCAGAAATATTGGGTGAATCACAAAGTATTGAGATCAATTTCGGTAAATTTAGAATATAATTGTTGTTTAAACTATTAAGTAAGTGATTAAATTGGGTCGGAAAGCAACAAGGGAGATGGGTTTGTTGCCAGACTGCAGAATGGAGATCGGAGGGTTACCGTATGTGGGGTAAGTGCGGATGCGTAGTGTGGGGGGTTGCTGTGTCTGCCGCGATGGGTGGGGAGGCATGGTTTCTGTCCCAATTTGAGGGATGTGGAGGGTTTGATGAGCGTAGAAGGGGAATTGTTGAAGAAAAGATTTTAGTAAGTGAATAGAAAAGAGTTTTGTAAGTGAATAGTAAAGATTTTTTTAAGCATGAAGAAAATATTATTGCAAGTGCATAGAAAAGAAAGTGTGGGAAAAGCAGCTGAAGGAGTGACAGAGAGAGAAACAGAGTGAGATTGTGACAGAGAGAGTGAGAGAGTGACAGAGAGAGATTGAAAAAAAGACTGCATGATATGGAATTCCAAGGAATCATTGATTTATAGTAATAATGGCACCCAAATTGTACCTGGCTGGTTTTAATTGAGTTAGGATAAGCTTAATTTCCCTGGTTTGTCCTGAGCGGGTGAAATATGCTTTGGCGTGGGTCATATTAATGACTATTAGAATATTAATGATATTACGGATTGCATAAGCATCGAACAATTGATGTCAACCAAATTATGTTGACCTATTTCATTTGGGAATGATTATTGCTGATAGGACAGCAAATTTGCAGACCACTGATGTCTGATTATGAGTGTATGCGTGAATAGTTGTCTGTCTTCTTGTGTTTTTGATTGGCTGACCACCAAGTAATAATCAATCGATCAGATATCAAGGTGGAAAATGATTTGGAAATTTGAAATTGATTTCTGAAATTGCCAATAAGCCCTTTTTCAGGGATGGCGGTGACAAATTATGGAAAAAATATTTTGTAACATTAAAATTTTTGATGAAAACGCAGCAGCAGTACGCCAAATGTCAAACTTGAGGTGGAGGAAAAAATAATCTGCTCTGCGAAATTGAATTTGGGGGCACTGAAAAAGAAAAAGAGAAGCTGCGGTGGGAGGTGGAAGTAGCCACTCAACGTGAGAACGGCCTCTATGCAAACAAGCCATACGTCTCACAATCATTGTTTGAAGTAATTGCCAAATTGAGCCATGGGAGGAGCCATGTCTCAACAGGGGGGTGATCAGTATAGTACAACAAACAATGCATGTTCCCAGAGTTCTCCAAACCTACTTAAAAAAATGCAGAAACTGTTTCACCTGCTGTAGACAACTCTCAAGGCAATGAACGACCCAAGTGTGGAACAAAGCAGACAGGGACGTATCCCTTCAAGGTTCTGAACATGGATTTCATCGAGCTGAACCAAGGTGGCATATACAGGTACTGTCTGGTAGTCATTGACCAAGTGGGTTGAGATGTGCCCATACAAGAAAGGTGACGCCAGGGCAGTCGCAAAAACTGTATGCAAAAGGATCATTCCAAGCCATGGAATATCACGAGTCATTTGGAGTGATGGTGGTGCTCGCTTCGTGAGCCGCGTGATGCAAGCTATGGGACGGCATCTTGGAATCGACCTGAGGTATAATTGCGCTTGCCGCCCCCAAAGTGCTGGGCTCGTTGAAAGAACCAATGGAACAGTAAGACTCAGACTGGTGGTGGAGGAGACAGGAGAAACAGATTATCTCACTCAGTGGTTATGCAAAATGTTCCAAGAAAGAACTGTGATAAATGCAAATGATCTGCCGACATCTTCTAGGTCTCCCACACAGAAGGTCCTGTCCCCAGGCGACCTGGTACTCGTCAAGGTGATAAAAAGAAAGTGCTGGTCATCTCCAAGTTGGGACGGACCTCACCGTGTGATTTTGACCCCTAACTTCACCAAGTTGGCCACCACCGTCAAAGCTGATGAACGAGTGTTGGACCTCACGACCATGATCCAGTGTGGGGCTCGGATGTCCCCCTCAAACACAAACACTGGTCAGTCTCCTCCCAAATCCTGATGGCTCTGTTCCCCTGAGTGGGAGCGGCAAGGAACGCCCTGCGTCTGGAGGCCATTGACTGCAGGTTCCGGGCCTGTATCAGCGCGTCAGTCCGGCTGCAGCAAGGCCGAGAGGCCTGGGTAGCCGCCATGGCCCAGGTGATTGTCCAGGGCCGCCTTACTCTTGACGGAGTGGCCGCCCAGCGGGGAGGTGTGTGTGCCGTGGTGGCAGACTCATGCTGCGCCTTCATCCCTGCCAGCGCATCCTGCTCGGTCCATGATGCCCTGCAGACTATGAGGAACTTGCAGAGCGCTGTGACCGGAGATCCGGTTCCACAATGAGGATGGTTTGACTGGTTCCTCTCGGGTTCATGGACACAGACTCTTTTGAAATCCCTAGTACTGTTTGTAACTGTTATTGCTCTCGTGCTTGTTATCCTAACCTGTCGTTTACCCTGCTTCTCAGCTTTGATAAAACGTATCATTAATGCCACAGTCGAACGTACCATGATTGTTGAAACCCAGCTAATGCTAACTCATATACACATGCAACAATCGATATCCCAATCTGACCCTGATGTTGCGCTACTGTCTGACACTGATTAATGTCTTTCCTATTCTGAGACACCAAACCATGAGGCGATCGTCCCAAGCGGGAGGTCAAGGGAGCAATTTTCCCTCAACTGCGTGAGAGTTTTCGCCCCCCTTCTGGTCGGTCTAAACTCCAGTTCGAAGTAATTTGTGAAGAATTTCGTTCAAAAGTAGCGTTGGTAATGAATGAAGTTTCGATGTTTTTATACTCACAACAGGAGGGAATTGTGGGATAGACTGGCCAGTTGGCTTAATAATTGTTTCTTCATGTCGCGCCATGTGGCCAAACTCGCTTTACAATTGTTTGTTAAGATCGTGGAATGTAAGATAGGCTAACAAACTGGTTTTACAATTGTTTGTTAAGATCGTGGAATGTAAGATAGGTTAACTAGCTGGCTTTGCAATTGTTCGCTTGTATTGTGCGATGTGGCAAACTCGGTTTGCAATTGTTTGCTTGTAGTGTACGATGTGGCAAACTCGGTTTGCAATTGTTTGTTCGCATCGCGCAATGTAAGATATGCTGCGGCAGTTTGTGTGAGCTATAAAAATATCGTGTTTGCATACAACTTAGCCCTGCAAATGTCTAACCATATCAGCCTAAAGTTTTGTTCACATAAACTTTGTCCGACATGGCTGTCTTAGAAATATTACCCTGTTTTCCTATATAAAGACTGACCCACTGTTCATTCGGAGCGAGAGTTGCAAGGACAACAGACTAAGAGCGGTTTCATAGCTGTTCGAGCTCTCTCCCCATCCGGCAGTCCGGTAATAAACCTATTTCCTATTAAATTGATCTCACTCTTTCTGTGCCTATTCCTGAAGTTGTATTACAGATCTATCACAGGCCCGTCTGCATTGAACTTCTTGACCAGCCGACCACAAACTGTTAGACTTGGTCCCCACCTCTCTTCCTCCATTACACTGAGCACTGGCTCCCCTCAAGGCTGTGTACTGAGTCCTCTTCTGTACTCCCTGTACACATACGACTGTACACCCACCCACCAGTCTAACGCCATCATCAAATTCGCTGACACCACCACTGTGGTCGGACTCATCTCAGGAGGGGATGAGTTGGCCTACAGACATGAGGTCAACAAACTGTCTTTGTGGTGCTCGGTGAACAATCTCACACTGAACACCACGAAAACTAAAGAAATAATCCTGGACTTTTGCAAACACGGCACAGATCTGGCCCCACTCCTCATAAATTGAGTATGTGTAGACAGGGTCCAGTCCTTTAAATTCCTGGGGGTCCACGTCACGGATAAGCTGTCATGGTCTACAAACATCACGGCAGTAGTGAAGAAGGCTCAGAAACGACTCCATTTCCTCAGGGTACTTAGGAAGAACAACTTGGGCACCAAGCTTCTGATAACTTTCTATAGAACCACTGTAGAGAGCATCCTGGCGTACTGCATCACAGTGTGGTACGCTGGAAGCACAGCGGCAGACAAAAAGGCCATGCAAAAAGTGATTAACACTGCCCAGAGGATTGTCGGCTGCTCTCTGCCCTCACTGGAAGACATTGCCAGCCCTCGTTACCTCAGCAGAGCCAGGAACATCATAGGGGACCCTTACCACCCTGGTCACAATCTGTTCCAGCTGCTGCCCTCTGGCAGACGCTATAGGTCCCACAAAGTACGGACAAATAGGCTTAAGGACAGTTTTTCCCCACATCCATCAGAACTCTAAATTTGCGGTAACACAACACACATTCCCTTCTGAGGTAATATGAAAAGATGTTTGGGTGGTGATCTGCCTCCTACTAGCTGACTGAAGGTAAGTGAAAGACAGTGAGAGGTAAGTGACCTGTATCCATAACAGCAGAATGCCAAATTACAAGTCCGTAACTATCACTTATTTAAGTCTTTTGCCGAGTAAACGCAGCTTATGGAGAAGCACCACCAATTTCGTCATACGCAGTTTCTGGGTGTGATGACAAGTAGGCTTTTTGTTGTTGATGATGACGACAGGGCCTATGTCCGATTATTATTATTATTATTATTATTTGGATGATCCAGAAGAGGACTGGGGGAATGTGTTTTGGTCAGATGAAACCAAAACAGAACTATATGGTCAAAACACAGGTTTTCGTGTTTGGAGGAGAAAGAATACTGAATTTCAAGGATACCATACCCACTGGGTAGCATGGGGTGGAAACATCATGCTTTGGGGCTGTTTTATGCAAAGGAACCAGGACGACTGATCTCTGTAAAGGAAAGAATGAATGGGGCCACGTATCAAGAGATTTTGAGTGAAAATCTCCTTCCATCAGCAAGGACATTGAAGATGAGACGTGGCTGGGTCTTTGAGCATGACAATGATCCAAAACACACAGCCAGGGCAACAAAGGAGTGGTTTTGTAAGAAGTATTTCAAGGTCCTGGAGTGGCCTAGCCAGTCTCCAGATCTCAACCCCATAGAAAATCTGTGGAGGGAGTTAAAAGTCCGTGTTGCCCTACGACAGCCCCAAAACATTACTGCTCTAGAGGAGATCTGCATGGAAGAATGGGCCAAAATACCAGCAATAGTGTTTGAAAAGCTTGTGAAGAGTTACAGAAAACGTTTGGCCTCCGTTTTTGCCAACAAAGGGTACATAACAAAGTATTGAGATGAACTTTTTGTATTGACCAAATACTTATTTTCCACCATGATTTGCAAACACATTTTTTAAAAATCTAACAATGTGATTTTCAGTTTTTTCCCACATTCTGTCTCTCATGGTTGAGGTTTACCCATGTTGACAATTACAGGCCTCTCTAATCTTTTCAAAGTAGGATAACTTGCACAATTGGTGTTTGACTAAATACTTGTTTGCCCTACTGTACATGAAGGGGGACTCTGCCAGGCGTTCCCAGCAGACCCTCAGAAAACGTTTGGGTCTGCCGGGCCACAATGGCATCCTCCCCCACATCAGAGCCAACTCACCACCAGAGGGTGATTGGTTCACAGCTCCGGTCCTCTCTTTACCAGAGTACTCAAGACATGTGGCCACAAGGCCGATGACATGACCACAACGTCAAAAACACAGTTAAAAGGTCTACTGAGTCATGATTTGTGTGGTCCTCACCTTGGACATGTTTGCCATGGGTGGCCCTACCACGGGCACAAGCCACTAAACAACATAGCTCCAAGGATCTTTGAGAAACACAAACCATCACATGAAGGTGATAACTCATCAGACGAGTGAAGCTTGTATAATGGATTAATTCTTGTAATATTACAACTTTTCACTCACTATCTTAACATTTTTGACTACCTGGCAGATAATTTCCCCTGGCACAATGGTGTGGATCGAGGGATAAAATAGCTTCATCGTGGCTTTGATGGTACAATGGCGCAGAATTTCAGAAACAATATCTGAAGCTGAACTGTTATCTACTCTTAGTCTGTTGTAAGCATTTTTTGGTCAGGTTTTGATAACTTTTTTGTCAATGTTGAAAGACTAAATAAAGGCAAAAATGTACTCTTTTTAAGTGAGGGAAACCAAGTACCTGGCAATCTCTGGCAGAGTTCTCTTGATGCACTTCAGTGTTTTTTTCATCAAGGACGATTGTTGCAAAAGGAAGAATGGCCGAATAAGGCGTCGAACTCTCAATTTCTGAAAAATAATGAGAAGAAAATCAGCAAATAAATGACCTGTGAAATAAAAATTGGAAAAGCATAAAAATAATACACAGCCTGTATTGTTATACTTAACCAAATGAGTAAAGATCCCCTGATGTGCACAATTTTCTCTGAAAGTCAGCCACATGCAACAATTATTTCATAACAAATATTCCATTATCGTCGGTTTATAAGAGACATTGCATTTCAAATTTTTCATCCACAATTGACAACTGCTCATATGACAGTCACCCCGAATAAAATAATAATGTCGAGTCTGTTCCAAAGCCTCTGAGAGCTGTGTATAGCTGACACAGAACAAATATGTTCTAGTGTGTATTTTATCTTTAATTTACTTAAAACCTTTAAGATAACTGTCCCAAATTTGTAGGTACCTAAAAAATAGTATACTACATTTTCACAAATATAAGGCGCCCTCAAACATCTCAAATGTTCTCTAAAAAGAATGGGGCACGGGACAAGACTGGGTGTTTTTTTTCGCTGGGGCTGCTGATTGATGACGCCATGCGTGCCCATTAGAAAAAACAGGTTTGACAACTCAAGATATATGGAGTCCCACAACAATGAGTATGACTCGGACAATGACATACGACAGTAATTCAATAAAGAATGCATACCTTCTGTATGTGTTAAATACAGAACATATACATACGGTGGGGCAAATAAGTATTGAGTCAACCAATTGTGCAAGTTATCCTACTTGAAAAGACTAGAGAGGTCTGTAATTGTCAACATGGGTAAACCTCAACCATGAGAGACAGAATGTGGAAAAATACCGTAATTACTCGAATATAACGCGCACTCGAAAATAACACGCAGGTAATTTTGGGCCAAAAAAATCTGGAAAAATGCAGTACTCGAATATAGTGCGCACCAGAAATCTTACCTTTTTTTCTTCGTTTCACGATTGTTTTGTTCCGAACCGGATAGAGAAATCTTCAGGTACGAGCGTGTCGAGTGTCGTGCAGTTGGGAGTTATGCGTTTGAATTTTAGGGCAATAGATGATACACAGAGTGGACAAACATATCATGTAGACATGTTATGTTGCAATACCTTTTAGACTTCCTTGAACATTGACTACATTTCAATTGACAATACCATGTTTTAATTCAAATATCTATTGTCATTCTCAAACAAGAAAAGGAACATACAAATTGAATAAATAAATGATTTGAAGATATGCACAATGGAAAAGACTATCACATGTAACAAGGGAATGTACTGCCCCGCGCTGGACATATTTTTAAATACAAGTACGTACTACACTACAATGTAGTATTCTACTTTCCAGCTTATTAATGCAGGATTGTGATGTTTGTGAGGCTTGACGATCTTTAATATGCGTGTATTTTGAATTCAAAGTTGGAAATTGCACAATGTCCGTGCGTCAAAGTGAGTTTGACAATGCTTTTTTCGATCGAAAATTTGTAATTTATTTTAGTTATTGATTATAACACGCACCCCCAACTATTGGAATTAATTATATAGCAAAAATATGCGTGTTATATTCGAGTAATTACGGTAACATCTCATCTTCAATGTCCTTGCTGATGGAAGGAGATTTTCACTCAAAATCTCTCGATACATGGCCCCATTCATTCTTTGCTTTACACAGATCAGTCATCCTGGTCCCTTTGCAGAAAAACAGCCCCAAAGCATGATGTTTCCATCCCCATGTACCATGGGGGTATGGTATCCTTCGGATGCAATTCAGTATTCTTTCTCCTCCAAACACGAGAACCTGTGTTTCGACCAAATAGTTCTATTTTGGTTTCATCTGACCATAACACATTCTCCCAGTCCTCTTCTGGATCATCCAAATGCAGACGGGCCTGGATGTGTACTGGCTTCAGCAGGGGGAGATGTCTGGCAGTGCAGGATTTGAGTCCCTGGTGGCGCATTGTGTTACTGATATTAGCCTTTGTTACTGTAGTCCCAGCTCTCTGTAGGTCATTCACTACGTCCCCCCGTATGGTTCTGGGATTTTTGTTCACTGTTCTTGTTATTATTTTGACGCCACGGGGTGAGATCTTGCATGGAGCCCTAGATTGAGGGAGATTATCAGTGGTCTTGTATGTCTTCCAGTTTCTAATATTTGCTCCCACAGTAGATTTTTTTTACACCAAGCGTTTTACTATTGCAGATTCAGTCTTCCCAGCCTGTTGCAGGTCTACAATTTTGTCTTTGGTGTCCTTCGACAGCTCTTTAGTCTTGGCCGTAGTGGAGTTTGGAGTGTGAGAGACTGAGGTTGTGGACAGGTGTCTTTTTTTTACCGATAATGAGTTAAAACAGATGCTATCAATACAGGTAACAAGTGGAGACCTCTTTACAAGAAGTTAGACCTCTTTGACAGCTAGAAATCTTGCTTGTTTGTAGGTGACCAAATACTTATTTTCCACTCTAATTTGGAAAGAAATTCTTTAAAATCCAAACAATGTGATTTTCTGGTTTTTTTTCCACATTCTGTCTCTCAGGCTTGAGGTTTCCCCTTGTTGACAATTACAGGCCGTTCTAATCTTTTCAAGGAGAACTTGGACAATTGGTGGTTGACTAAATACTTATTTGCCCCACTGTGTGTGTGTGTATGTATGTATATATAGGTACTCGGACGTTTTGTCGAAAGACGTTTGGTCGCCGGACGTTTGGTCCCCGGACGTTTGGTCCCCGGACGTTTGGTCGACCGGACATTTTGTCGACCAGACGTTTGGTAGAACGGACGCTTGGTCGACGGACATTTGGCCGACGGACGTTTCGTCGTCGCAGGATCCGCGCGCTCGCCCCGCCCCCAGATTCGTGTGTACACATGTTTTTCAACCTCGGCCCGCGGGCCATATACGGCCCGTTAGGCTTTTCAATCGGTTGTCCAAATTACAGTAAAAATCAATGACCTCATTCATTTCCCTTTGCCCTGCAATACCGCTCATCACTCTCAATTTAAAGACTGCTCTCTTTCGTTGAATAATAATATGTTCTTAATGTTGAAAGTAAATTTGAAAATAAATTTTCACCTTCAATTGTGTCTTTTTTCTTATATTTCAATCCCCAGGTTTGATAAATTACATTGCGTCTCCAAATGCTGTCAAATTTTAGTATCCATTCTGGCCCGCAAGTCAAAAAGTTTGGCCACCCCTGGTATAGACAAACTTGCCTCTTTTATACTATTATAATCCCAAATTAAACACATTACCAATAAGATGCCATTGACGGCGATGGACGTCCGGCTGCCATTGACGGCGGTGGACGTCCGGCTGCCATTGACAGCGATGGACATCCGGCTGCCATTGACGGCGATGGACGTTCGACTGCCATCCATTCTGGCCCGCAAGTCAAAAAGAATGGATGGCAGCCGGATGTCCATCGCTGTCAATGGCAGCCGGACGTCCATCGCCGTCAATGGCCGCCGGACGTCCATCGCCGTCAATGGCCGCCGGACGTCCATCGCCGTCAATGGCAGTTGATTGATAGTGTTTAATTTGGGACAATAATAGTATAAAAGAGGCAGACAGTGGGAGGTAAGTGATCCATGTTATTCTTTGTTGGCATCGGTGAGGCAAACCTTTTCACAGTCGCCGGGAGTTGGTTGCGCTCGGGAGGTGATGCGATGTATCCATCACGGCAGAATGCCAACAAGTCTGAAACTATCACTTGGTTGGGCTCTTGCCTGAGAAAAGCGCACTTTGTGGAGAAGCACTTTCAATTTCGTCATACGCAGCTGGGTATGATGACAATTAGGCTTTTGTCTAGTCAATGATGATGACAAGCCTAAGTCTGATTTATAGATATACGTAGACAGCTGGGATTGGCTCCAGCACCCCCCGCGACCCTAATGAGGATAAACCGGTTCAGAAAATGAAATGAGATGAAATGATTTATATGGTGTTGTTATTTATTTAAAAAAAGATAAAGTAAGAAGATTGCACAGTAAAGGCATGATATCAAAGTATGTGGTATGTAATTCTCACCTCATCACAGATCATGCTGATGGACAAGACCCAATCAAGGATGGAGACTGTGATGACAATCGTATAGCTTATCAGCCATTTGTTCTTCCGGAATTCATTCCAGCCAATCAAATAGCTCTGATAACCAACCAGAAGAATAGATGCAGGTTTATGTTGTGTATTTTCTTATATGTTGTTTCAAAAACAGTGTTTGAATTTATATACCTTAACAGCAAGATCAAGAATAAAGATGATAAGACAAATTATCTCAATGCTTTCAGTCAGCCCACAAGGAGGTTCCCAGGGTGAAGAGCGATATCGAGAGTCTGAAGTAACAGAAAGGGAAGACGGGTGCTCCACAAAAGCCAGCAACAGCACCACAGCAATGGTCAAGCCTAAGCCCCTGCATGAATATAAATAGTACATTATATAGAAATAAATCAATGCATGCCTGGTATAATTTTGACTCTGCCAAAAGACACATTACATACATACATAGGTTATATATATATATATATATATATATATATATATATATATATATATATATATATATATATATATATATATATATACACATACATTTTGTATGTGTCGCAGCTGTAGCTGTTAATGGTTTTATAGCCATAAAATACTTATTGAGGGTTGGATTGATTCACACAATACTACTGAAGGCCTAGGTGTGAAATGCACGGCCCACCACTGATATATATATATATATATATATATATATATATATATATATATATATATATATATATAATCGGACATAGGCCCTGTCGTCATCAACAACAAAAAAGCCGACTATTTAGATGTGTATATAGATGTGTGTATATGTATGTATACCGTATTTTCACGCCTATAATGCGCGCATAAAAGTCAAAACAAGTCAAAAAAATTCTCCAAAATAGACAGGGCGCCTTATAATGCAGAGCGCCCTTTGTGAGCGCCGAGCACCACCAAGCGGCACCGAGCGGGAGCGGGGGCGCCGAGCGGCTGGCGATAGCGCTGGCTACCGGAAGCAGCTTATTTCCGGGTTCCGGTGCGCAGTGACTGCTGGGAAATACAGACGCTCCCCTACTTACGAACATTCAACTTACGAACAACGGTACATACGAACATGTCTGCAAATTGCGTTTAAGTCCAAAAATGTTCGCAAGTCCAATTTTGTATTTCGCCCCTTTTTCGGAGTAGTACTTCTTTCCGCCGCTAATACCGACGCCTGGCGCTGTGAGAGCTCAGCTCACCCAGCATCTACCTTCTTCTTCGTTGCAATGCGGAAGTGCGTGAATGTATCTCCAGTGTGCAAAGAACCTTTTTCATTTGTATCATTAAATATCCCATGCATCCAATATTGAATATGGTTGGTAAAAAGCTAAAGGCTTCTATTGAGGGAGTTGCAAGGAAGAGGCAAGCCATTTCATTTGAAACGAGTGGCAATAATAACGAAGCTTGATGCGCGTGAGAGTGGTGAGCGTTGCACATTCAGTACCATTTATAAACAGAAAGATCGAGCAGCAGGACCCAAATATTGAACGTTGCACAAAGTTTGCAAATCAATTGAATGATGCCATACAGTGCTACCTCATCATTTATGATGAAAAAAAGAAGAAAACTGTGCAATCGTCATTAGGTCGCTTCTTTTGCCCAGTTTCTAATACATAAATCTCTCTCTCTACAGTACTGTACATATTCTCTCCATTTTATTAAATGTTTTTTTTCAGTACAAACCAATGCGTGTTACTTATACAAGCCTTAAACATACAAATGCACTTGTATAAACCTTCAATATACTTATATCGGCCTTAAACATAAATTATAATACAAAATATAGCACTGAATCAACTTACAAACAAATTCAACTTATGAACAATCGCTCGGAACCAATTGTGTTCGTAAGTAGGGGAGCGTCTGTATAGTTCTTCCTCGCTACACCCACATGCTAAAAACATGTTTTAAAAAGGCAACAGAAGCAAAACTGAGTCCGGTTGTACTTTATTTAGACATTTTACAATTTACTCAAGTCATCATCACCTTCAAATCCCTCAAACTCCTCATCTTCTGTGTCAGAATTAAACAATTACCCAAACGAGCCTTCCAAATAGCAGCCCCCCCTCTCTTCGTTATCAGAGTCACCGTAATTTCCATGTGGCTCCTTAGAAATTATGCCGGCTTTGGCAAAAGCTCGAACAACCGTGCAAGCAGACACGTTCACCCAGGCGGCAACGATCCATTGACAAATCGTAGCGTAAGAAGCCCGGCGCTGCCTGCCACTTTTCGTGAAGCTGTGTTCGCCAGCGATCATCCACTGCTCTCACCCCGCTCGTAACTTTGATTTGAAAGCCCGGTTGATGCCGATGTCCAGCGGCTGTAATTCTTTGGTCAAGCCTCCGGGAATTACGGCAAGCTCCGAGTTATATATAATATATATACATAGTTCACAGTCTAGCTTTGAATGCTCTGTTGACGCCAACATTTAGCGGCAGGATTTCTTTTGTAAATACAGCCGAAATGACGGCCAGCACCAAATCAGTGTGGTCGCCGCGACAGATGGATCCACCAAAGAAGGCAATGCGAACGGTGGTGCAGGTTTCGTCGTTATCGAGGAGACTGCAATCATCCACCAATGGCATGGTGCCACTGGCGCCCGCAGCAGCTCCTACCACTCTGAAAAAGTGGCATTGACCGAGGCACTCTTCTGGCTGAAGAAAACAGCAGACTGGCAGACATCAATCATCCTCAGTGACTGCAAATTGCTGGTCCAAGCTATGGGAAACCCCCACACGCAAGACCCCGCCATCCGAAGACTTCAGGGTGACATCGCCCTTTTCCCTCCGCTTAAGCGACTACAGCTACTGTGGATCCCACTGCAACATACGTGGTAACGACCTGGCGGATGTGCTAGCTAAACTTGGCTCGTCAAATGACCAAACCCACACCTCCCCGGACGCAGCCACAAGACGCGCCATCATCCAACGTGAAGATCGGTCTCCCCCCTCTGCCCTCCGCCTTTTGCAGACCTACAATATGAAAGTCACAGAGGAATCATGGTTCTCTATTCTGATTAAATTTGCAACCCACTTTCTTGCGGTTTTGCTACTATTCTGTATTTGTTCTGTGTATAATCCCCTGTGTGAAAGCTATGATTCAAAACACAATCCAGCACACGCTAGTAGCTTACTGTGAAATACAGTTACACCGCATGGCAAACCATGCTGGAGATTCTCGCACTCCTTCGAAGTGTGACAAATCCCAGGATGTCGAGTCCTCTGTGTAAATGTACTTGTCTTGACTTAAAAATTGTGTTTGCTCATTAAGAGGGACGCAGAGGAATTTTTCTCGAGTGGCTCGGGTTTTCACCTTTGCCATGACAAGTGACTTTGTTGTTTTCCTGTGAAGAGTAACTGATGATGATATTTGTATTCTAAAACCTGGAGAGGAGGGATACAAATTGATGTGTTTAATGAAAATTCTTAGTTACTACGCAGAATATCGGGCGCCCTACAATTTGATAAGGTAAGAGGACACTTATCCTCCAAATTGATCTTCTGTCTGTTAGCTGATATCGGGATGGGATTTGTGCCTCAAATTGATATTCTAAAGTGATAAACTGTGGCGGGATGAATGTGAAATATGAAATGTATTCTTTTGTATTCTTTTAGATTTTAGTCACTAGAACAGAATTTTACAGACACGCCGCCTACTGGAATTTCACATCAACAACACCTAGGGGTTAAGGCGCGTCATCTACTTTTATGTCACCTCCCATTTTCTATTCCCGCCTAAAGTTTGTGTCACCGCCCATTTCTTTTTCACGTGATCTTGTTTCAATAAAGCCCGTGGAGTAGAGTGGGAAGAGTGGGAGACTACTTTGGAAAAGCGGGAAGATAGACACATCTTCCAGCTTTTGCTTCGTGCCCCTCCTCCTTCTGCAGAAGTGGCTAAAAACCTCATACACCTGTCTTTGTGTGCTTACTTGTGTTCGACTTTTTTTGAATGTCAAGAGCGGACCTGACAATGAACAGTGTTATGTACACTTATAATTTTATTTTGGCAGAGGTTGTTTTATTCTATTAAGAATCGTAGAGACTAGAATTCCTCAAATTAAAATAAGATTTTACAGAAACAAGATAAGACGTCTGTAAATTTGGTAAATAACGGATCTAGCATTTTTGATAAGTTAAGGGTTCGAATGCTTTTGATACATTATTGCTCTAGTACTTCTGTTTAGGTTTTATCAAGTACTATTGAAGATTAAATAGGATCAAGTGTGTTACAGATTATAGTACTGAATAGTGAGCAGTTAGCGACATCTAGTGGTTCATCATTGTAGCACGTTCTCAGTTCTACCCATAATGCTATGCGCTGTTGTGCTTGTATTCAATTCAATAAACACTGTCCTGGCTGAAGAAAACAGCAGACTGGCAGATACTCTGAAGTGGCTGGCTAAAACTAGAAGCAATGGCAAACAATGTGATTCCGGAGCCGGAGAGCATGCAAATGTCCGGGGATTTGGCAAAGAACTGGGACAGTTTTCGTGCTGAATTTGAGGACTTTGTGTTAGCCACAGGGCTAAATGAGAAATCTCAGGAGGTGCAAGCTGCCTCTCAGAGACGGCTAATGGGTAACGAGTGCCACCACGTCTATATGCATAATGTGGTATTGACGGAGGATCAAAGGAAAGACCCTACTGCCATCTTAAATGCATTGGGGGAGTATTTTAAACCTGCAAGAAACGTGATTCATGAGAGATATATGTTCGGTTGCTGCAAACAAGAGACTGATGAGCCAATAAACAGTTTTTTAACAAGGCTAAAGGAAAGAGCTACATTGTGTGAGTGTCGTCGGTTAAGATGAGATAATTTGTGACAGGCTCGTGCTCGGGGTTGCAAGTGAGGACACTCGAAGGCGCTTGCTGCGTGAGCAAGACCTCATGTTGACAGCGGCAGTCGAAATATGTCAGCTTGCTGAGCTGACTGAGAAACACATGAAAACCATGGAGAGGCCGCAAGTACAAGTGGACAGTGTGAATGCAGCAGAGACACAGACTGAGAGGTATAGAATGCTGGACAAGAGAAGAGAGCAGTTGGCTTGCAAATACAGCGGAAACAGCCACAAGCGTGGCAGGGAACAAATGTGCTGGAAGCTGTAGAGCAGGGGTGGCCAACTCCAGTCCTCGAGAGCCACAATCCGGTCTGTTTTCCATATCTCCCTCCACCAACACACCTGAATCAAATAATCAACTCATCAGCAAGCTGTCCAGAAGCTTGATACCAATCCCGATGATTTGATTCAGGTGTGTTGGTGGAGGGAGATATGGAAAACAGAGCGGATAACGGCTCTCGAGGACCGGACTTGGCCACCCCTGCTGTAGAGCGAGAGGGCAGAGATGAAGACGGAGATGTGGATAATATGTTCATGGCCACAGAATGCATCAGCACAGTTAATTGAAAAGGTAGGAAATGGTTTGTGCACCTGCGATTGAACAAGAAAAGGCAAGCATGCCAGCTAGACACCGGTGCCACTTGTAACGTCATGAGCAGTAGGACCAAAGAGAAGTTGTCGCCGGGTACAGCCCTACACCCAAGATCAACTAGGCTGAGACTTTACTAAGGTGAAACTATGCTATCACAAGGGAGATCCCACACAGAATGCGTCATTAAAGGAGAAAAGCATGAACTGGTCTTTGAGGTGGTGGAAACGCATCAAGAGCTCCTCCTCTCTGGAGCCAGATGTGGGCGCCTGGGCTTATTGACATTCACAATACCCGAGGAGCTGAACAAAGTAGAGGGAGGAGAAGGCATGCCCCTCACTAAAGAGCAGCTGCTATTCAATTATGCTGACGTCTTCAATGACCCTGTCGAGTCAGTCCCAGGTGAAATACACTTTGAGCTCGATCCAAATGTAACCCCAGTACAGGGCGCACCTCGGAATGTTCCTGTAGAATTAAGGGAGAGGGTCAAGGACGAACTAGACAGACACATCAGAGCAGGCAATGTCGCACCAGTGAGCGAACCTACAGTGTGGATAAGTAATATGGTAACAGTTGCAAAACCGGAAAAAATAAGACTATGTATCGTCCCTAAACCCCTAAACCGAGCCCTGCTATGTCTCACTATCACATGCCAACACTTGAAGATGTACTGTACAAGCTACCTAAATCTCAAATATTTACATTGGTCGATGCCCGCGACGCTTTCCTACAGTGGAGACTTGATGAGGAAAGCAGTTGCTTGACGACGTTTTGGACACCATGGGGCCGCATGAGGTGGCTCAAGCTGCCATTCGGTGTTTCGGTAGCATCGAAGATCTACCAACGCAAACAGCACGAACTTCTAGCGGGCCTAGCTGGCATCAAACCAATAGCCGATGACATCCTGGTTGTTGGGTGTGTTGACACAGAGGCAGACGCTGTACGGGACGACAACAACCTGCATGCTCTCATGGAGCGGTGCAGAGCCGTGAAGTTGAGACTGAGTGAGCAAAAGCTGCAATTCAAACTTCAATCGGTTCACTTCCACGGGCACATACTGTCGTCAGACGGACTAAAGATAGACACAGAAAAAACACGAGCTGTGGTGGAGTTGCCGACTCCCAAAAATGCAAAGGCTGTGCAACGCTTCATCGGGTTTGTGACCTATCTCGCCAAATTCCTCTCAAAGCTCTCTGAGGTGTGTGAACCATTCCGCAGACTCTTGGATAAAGATACAGAATGGCACTGGCTAGCCAAACATGAGGACGCAGTAAATGAGATAAAGCGGCTGGTCTCCAACACATCTTTTCTCTGATACTATGACGTCACAAAACCTGTCACCATCCAGAGTGATGCCAGCTGATGAGTGGGCTTGAATGCTGCTTGCTGCAAGGCGGACAGCCGGTGGCTTTCGCCTTGAGAGCCCTAACACAAACTGAACAAAATTATGCTCAAATCAAGAAAGAGTGTCTGAGCATAGTTTTTGCGTGCCAAAGATTCCACCAGTACTTATATGGCAGAGAAATGGTCATAGCAGAAACGGACCACAAACCGCTGATCACCATATTCAAGAAGCCTCTCCTGAGTGCGCCAAAACGTCTCCAAGGAATGTTAATGCAACTGCAGTGCTACAACCTGGATGTGGTGTATAAGCCTGGGCCTGAAATGTATGTTAGTGACACAAATCTTAAAAATATAAAATAAATAAAACCGAGAGACAAAAAATGCATCGCAGGATTATGGGATGGAATGATTTTTAAAAAGCATATATAGACAGAGACAAAAAAGCATTTTGTGATTATGTGATGATTCTTGAGCTGCGCTGCCACGCATAGCAACAGACACTCCACTTGCGCGCCACACTGAGTTTTCAGCCCAGGCAGAGTATGCAAAGCTGGACCAAGCCCAGCACCTGAATGTCACTACCTTCCGATTCCAGCAGATAGCGCAGCATACAGAAACGGATGAGATACTCCACGAGCTGAAGAAGGTAATCCTGCACGGGTGGCCTGACTTCAAGGAGGACACACTGCTGGCGGCGCAAGACTACTGGCCATTCTGAGATGAATTGAATGTGCAGAATGGAGTGGTATACAGAGAGCAGTGCATCATTATTCCAAAGGCCCTTAGGGCAGAGCTGCTCAAGAGGATACACTTGAGCCATATTGGTGGCGAGGCCTGTTATAGACGGGCCAGGGACACCCTCTTCTGGCCATGAGAGCTGAAATCAAAGATTTTGTAGCTAACTGTTCCGCATGCAGTTTCAAGAGTTCAAAAGGGTTCAGAAAATGAATCCATGATTTCACATGAGATACCCATGCGTCCGTGGCAGACGGTAAGCATGGACATATACGCATATGCGAGCAAATACTTTCTCATTCTTGTAGAGCCCTACTCGGATTTCTGGGAAATTGACCAGCTTCCTGACCTATCCGCCAACACGCTGATCAGGCGCTGCAGAGCCCAATTTGCGCGTCATGGGCAAGCGGACAAGGTGATTACTGACAATGACCCCCAATTCGCCTGTGAACTATTCAGAAAGTTTGCATCAAGCTGGGGTTTTACCCATGTCACGTCATCGCCCCGCCATCCGAAGTCAAACGGCAAAGCCAAGGAGGCTGTAAAGTCAAATCGCTCTGTAAGCGGGCGAAAACAGATGCGACAGACGTATGGATGGCCATCCTCCACTGGCGCAACATGCCCACAGAGGGGTTAGGCAGTAGCCCCGCCCAGCGCTTAATGTCAAGGAGGCTCAAATCCTCTCTACCAGTTGTAGACAGCCTACTGCAACCACATGTGGTGGTCGGAGTGACTGACAAGTTGGTGTGGAAACGGCGGACGGTGAAATCGACTTACGACAGATCCGCCAAAGACCTCCCAGAGCTAAATGTGGGAGATCAGATCAGAATGAAGTCGCTTCCGGGTGACCGCATGGGGAGATGGCCAATGGGCCAATGCATTCAGAAGGTTGCTGCTCGCTCATTCGTGGTGGATGTTCACGGCACTCTCTACATGCGCAACCGCGTGGATCTACGAGTGGCAGAGCACTCAGCAGAAATAAAGGGACTGGAACAGCGAAGTCTGGAACAGGGACATGGGACTGGGACATCAGCCCGGGCAGAGACTGCCCATGGGTCAGGCCATGGGGAATCGCATCGTGCGGGAAGTCCAAGCGCCCCAAGCAGTTTGGCTCCTCGCAGTCCGTCTACACCGGCACCAGGACGATGCCAGACACCGGAGAGACGCAGCGACTCACCAGGCCAGGCAGTCTCAACACGTTGTGGCCGCCTCTCACGGCCACCGCCTCAACTGAATTGGAGAGCATACATGAAAACATGGGTTCGACTAGGGTGTAGGCTGCACGCTGCCCTCACTAAGCCCAGACCCACGCATACATAGACTGACAACACACACGAAGAAATTGCACTAGAGACTTTGGTTTATTGTTGGATTGCTGACAAGGACAGCACACACACACGAAGAAGTTGCACAAGAGACTTTCGGTTTGTTGTTCGATTGTTAAAAAAAGAAAAAAAAAGAGAAGAAAAATGTCATTTTGTTAGTGCAAGGGTTAATGTCAAGAATAAGCATAATACAAGAATTGTTTATGTTCAGAACAATATGTCATGGTGGGCAGCAATGTTTAAAGTGAATAAAAGGTTACTCTAAAGTTACAGAACAGTAATTTAAAGGAAGGAAGATGTTACAGATTATAGTACTGAATAGTGAGCAGTTAGCGACATCTAGTGGTTCATCATTGTAGCACGTTCTCAGTTCTACCCATAATGCTACGCGCTGTTGTGCTTGTATTCAATTCAATAAAGACACAATCCGAAACAGAGTGCTTTTGGTAAATTGAGGATCGGGTACTTCTAATTTGATTTAAATCAAGTACCTATGTGATCCAAGATGGCGGCGTTCACGTGGGAGCCAGTGGAAGTAGCTCTGTACACTCTTATGTTTTTTGTGATTTACAGCCCTTTTATCTTTTTTTAATTACATTTTAATATTTCTTAATACATTCCTTTTTACTTTACTTTGTACTTTATACTTTTTACTTTAATGTTTTTACAACTTTCCTTGTTCTGTTAGCCTAGCTTCTTTCGGCTACTTATTTTTTTGGAAACATTCAGCCATGCCTACGCTGTCACACACATGGGACTAGCTGTTACAATACGCAGCGGAAGTAGCAACACCTCGGTGCCGCCAGGGATTCGGAGCTGGACAAAAGTGCCCGGAGAAGAGGCAACGCTTGTGGCCAACCATTCCATCGTGGGATAAGATGGAAAGATGTCGGCGCTTACCAGCAACGGAGTTGAGGTGCCCTACTCTGCTACTGTTGTCTTCAGCTCCAGACTACTGAGAAACTGTGCGGATAAGCTTGGAAGAGTGACTCTGCATATTCTCTACCTCGGTCGCAGTCTGCAGAAGTTCCCCATCTTGTGGAAGACTTCTTGTGTGTGGTTCCAGTTTTTGTTTCCATTTTCCAGTTTCGATTTACTTTGATTTGCTTTGTACTTTTTGCTTTTGCTTTGTTGTTGTGCGGCCTTTGCGACTGTACTGTCTAACTTATAACTATGCCTTTTCTTGCTACTGTCACAATGAAATTTCCCGAATACGGGATGAATAAAGTTATCCAATCCAATCCAACCCAATAATACGTTCGAGTGCTTTTGAAAGAATAATACAAATACAGATAATTGAAAACAAAATGGAGGGAGAGTTTGACAGGGACAGTAATTGGTTTGATTTGCGGCAAATTCCTAACCATCCTGAGCAAGTGTTGTTGAGCGAACAGGTTAAGAATGCCTGTGATGTTTGTGTCGGAGGTTTGCCTAAAAAAGAACGTGAGAGTATGAGAGAACGATTGACGGAATGGATGTATAAGTGTTGTGGGGACGGCTGGTTTCCCCCTATGTTTTCAACTGCATGTTTAGTGACAGTAATGAAAGAAACTGAAATGGCTTGCGTTAGGAGAGGGAAGCTTTGAGAATAAAAGTGGAAAAAACTAACAGGTTGTCTACAAGAGGTAAAAGAGTGAGACAATGCTAAGAAAGTTGGGGAAATGAAAGCGAATGCGAAAATGATACCTATGGAATGTGCGTTGAAGTTGTCTTGTGTGGCGGTTAAAGAAGATAGTGTTGGTCTGGTGCCATCACCGCCTCCTTACTCGAAGGAGAAACGGTTTTCGGCGGTATCTCCACTTAACCCATTTATGCTGTCACACTACCATGATGTCAGAAAATCTTTGAATGAAATCCAAGCTCCTGTGCTTAATGTAACTGCTGGCCGACTTGAAGTAGATGTAGATGATCGAACGTCTCTCACGCGCTCACAACAGACAGCAAACATGAATTCAGTTGCAGAAACCCTGGCTAGTGGAGTGACCGCTGCCATTAAAGAATTACAAGAAAAATTGGCCAATATTGCTGATGTGGGATACGACCCATTCACACGTCTCACTCAGTTAGGACTAGAGAAGGCAGAATTAAACAGACGCCAAGAGGTTCCACAAAACATAAGAGATCAACTAAAAAAAATCGCCACTCAGCATGAAGACAGAGCGAACGCCGGAATGAGGGAGCAGTGCCCCTCCCTGTGCGCTGGACATAAATCTGCCCAACTGATTAGAGAACCGGACGTATCTGCCTCCATTTCTAATAAGGAGGATGAGAACAAGTTGTATGTTGCTCAATTACAGGATCAATTAACAAAATTAAAGTGTCATATCCAGAATCTTTCAGGTGCCAACAATGTTCCCTCAAATTTTTCGTTGGTCTGGGCAGAAAGACAACCTCCCTGAGCGCACTGAGTACCAGTGTGAGCGACATCATCGGTACTCGGATGATTCGCCTAAAGACGTTTTGCCGACGGACGTTTGACAGACGGGCAGGTCGCCCGGAAACCTCCGTTCGGCCGAATGAACGTTCGGCGGAACGTCCATTCGGCCGAACGGAGGTTTCGCCGAAACGGGATTCGCGCGCTCGCCCCGCCCCCGGATCGTGTGTGTACAAGTTTTTCAACCTCGGCCCGTGGGCCATATACGGCCCGTTGGGATTTTTAATCCGGCCCGCCGCCGGCGTTGTCCAAATTATAGTAAAAATCAATGATTCATTTCCCTTTGCCGCTCATCACTCTCAATTTATTAGTCTACCATCAATGGCAGCCCGGGAATAAGCACTCTTGGGCGGGCATGGCAGCCCGGGAATAAGCACTCTTGGGCGGGCATGGCAGCCCGGGAATAAGCACTCTTGGGGGGGCAGATGTAGCAGAACCGAGCCGTAAAATGACAGCAATCGGGTCAAATCCATCTTAAAACAGCATTTAATGATTAAATACAAATACTGGAGCTCTTTGGACATTAGAACCGAGCCCAGGGAAGTGAATTCCTCGGTACAATGTTGCGATGATGTCGCGATGGAGGCAAAAAAACGTCCATATACGTCCATTCGCCAAACGGCTCAAAATGCTCTCAAATTCGGTCAAATCCAGCTGAAAACAGTGTTTAATAATCAATCATTATATATATCTAAGCAGAGAAGGCCTTGCAGGCCCTGATGGCCCGCCACTGATAAATACAAATACTAGTATTTGTATTTAATCATTAAACTAACAAATACTAGTATTTGTATTTAATCATTAAACACTGTTTGAACGAACGTTCATTCGGCGACCTGTCCGTCTGTCAAACGTCCGTCGGCGAAACGTCTTTAAGCGAATCATCCGGTCACGACATCATCATTGCTTGCTATGGGCACACCAGTATCACACCTGCCACAAGCAGGTGCATGTCAATGTTCCCTCTAATTTTTCATGTAAAACATGCTGTAAAACACGAAAAACATAAGAGTGGACAGAACTACTGCCACTGGCTGCCGCTTAAACGGCGCCATCATGGGGAAAGGGGTAAAAAAAAAAATTACTGCGCGCCATATGATTGCTGCTGCGCAGAGAGGACGAGAGTAGTGTGCAATTGCGCACGCGCGCAGCTTAGAGGGAACATTGGGTGCCAATGCTGACTCCATTATGGACCGGACCTCAGGGCCTGAGGCCCTTGAGGAATCTTCTAATGATCCAATGTTTCATCCTCATCAACCTGTAACTCGTTCCCAAATCTTGCAGGCACCCATGTTAGCCAAAGTTGACCAATCAACTGGTAACACTGCTATATTTTACAAACCTTTCTCTCCAACTGATGTGTGTGTTGATGCAGAAACTTCCACCCATGCAATCTGGTGGTACCAACTGGCTTCAAGCCGTGCAGAGAGTGGTAACGGGACAAATGTTAACGGCAGGTGACATTTGTATTCTTCTTACACAATCATGTCTGCTTTCACAGTTGGACACTGATCCAAAATTCAGGTTTCTCTTCTCTCCCTGATAATCAAGCTCTTTGCAGGAAAATTATTTCATCTTGTCTACTGCTTTAGATACACTATTTCCCCTCCCTGATTGCATCATTTCTGATCTTGTGTTTTCTCCCAAAGCAGATGAAGAGGCTGCGGCCTTCATTGACCGGGCCCTCACTGATTACACTCTAAAGACAGGTCATGCTCCCCCAGGGCCTCCGCCTTGCATTCGCGAGTGTTCCGAGCAGCCATTTTGAAGGGAGTGCCCAAGTCTGTGGGACAGGCTATGGAGGCCAATCCGGATCTTCCAAGTGCTGAGGTAGACAGGTGGTTGTCACATCTTAAACACAATTTGAGGAGACATGCTAAAGACTTAGAGTCTAAGGTAGACAAACACAAGACAGAAACACAACTTGCCATGTTGCAGTTACAAAACTTAAAAAAGCAAGATGAAGCCACCCTTGCTAGTGTTTCTTCTCCTTCTGTTGATTCCGTGTGTATGATGTATCAAGCAGGTCCATTCATGGGTCGAGGTACGTCTCCTGGTGGCCGAAACGCGTGTTTCAACTGTGGACGGCCTGGTCATTGGGCACGTGATTGCAGTCATCGACCTCAAGCGTCTGGATGAAGAAGCAGAGGCAGAGGCCGACAATCTACACATGGCTACTATAGAGGACCTCGGGGGAGAGGTTATCCTCCTCGACAACCTCGAGAACCACATGGATATCCCCCAGTGCCAAATCAACAGTATCTGCCTCCCTCTGGTGGACAATTCCCACAATGATGGTGCCCGGAATCCATTTGTTTAGGCCTGCAGGAGCCTTTGATGGTCTTGACGGTAGGAGGAGTATCTCTATCATTCATGGTCAACACAGGTGCTCGACATTCTACCGTCACGGCCCTGCCCCCTGATAGCTCTCTGACCAGAAAGAGCATCTTACTTGTTGGATTCAAGAGTGAAAAGACTGCCCTGCAATTGACAACGCCAGTGACTGTTCAATGTTTTTCACATGCGTTTTTGGATTCTTTTGTGTTTGCACCTAACTGTCCAGTCAATCTTTTGGGCAAAGATCTCCTCATTGCCACGTGCCCTATCATCATATGCAGCACTGAAGGACTCATCCTAGAATTTCCGGATGGTAACACCTACTGCTGCTCTGCCGCCTCTGCCTCTAGCGCCATCTCACAGTTTCCGCTTGTTGAACAACACCCTGTGGCGTGCGCCGCAGCCGACATCTACTGGGCAAGAGTTGTTGTTGACTCCAGTGGCTGGCTCGAAGCTGAACACTTTTGGACTCTCTGGTCACCTTGGATTGGCAACCTCAGCTCTTATGATATGGTTTCTGATTGTATGCATTGCACTCTGTACTATGACAGATTGGGAGATGAGATTTATGGTGAGGCATTTCAGACAATCAACACATGGGAATTGGACATGGGAGATGTATTTGCTGGCAAACCAGGTGTCGCCTTTTCGGTGTCTCTGAGTCCTGAACAACTCAAGTGGTACATGATGGCAGATCCTCCGGATCCATCTATGCCTCCTTGCCAACCACATGTCTCTTTGATGGTCTCGCCTAAGCACACAGCAAAGGATCTGGGTCTGTTTGTCCTGGCATGTACACAGACAACTGATTGGCAAGTTTCATTTCACTCTCAACTGTTCTTTTCCCCGTCACTTGACGCTTATTGGATTCAATTTAACGCATTTCTACCCACCTCTGCTTTGAAACACCAGCTTCTGGATAGTCATCATGGACGTGAAACTACTGACAGTGATTATGCTGGTCGACTTCTTGACTCCCTTCCCACATCACTGTGGTCCACGGATCCCACTGATGTTGGTTTATGCAACGCCTCTGCTGTTGCATTTCAAATGAAACCAGGACAAGTGTATGTTCCCCAATACTCTGTAAGAGACGCTGGGATGATTGGCATTTCGGAAACAATTGAGGGCCTGCTACAAGCAGGAAATTCAGGGCTGTGACTATAATACGCCCATTTTACCCATTGAAAAGAAAGGCACTGGAAAATTTCGCATGGTACATGACTTACTCGCGATAAATGCGGCCGCCTTGACTCCCACTTTACCTGTCCCGAACCTCCACTCATCATTGTCTCAAATGACATCTGCCCACACTCATTTCAGTTGCATTGACTTGGCTAATCCTTTCTTTTGCATACCACTCCATCCTTCGATGAAACAATTTTTTGCTTTTACTTGGAATGGTGTAGGTTATTCTTACACTCGTCTGCCTCAAGGCTTTGTTCTTTCACCTGGACTCTTCAACGACAGTCTCCACCAGTTACCGTCTCCACTTGTGATGCCCCCTGGTGTTCTCCTGGTACAATATGTGGATGACCTTTTGCTGGCTGCTCCATCTGAAACCTGTTGCCTTGAAGCCACCCGGTCTTTGCTTTCTCATTTGGCCTCTGTTGGTTTGAAGTGTTCCAAATCTAAGCTTCAGATTGCACGACCACATGTTTTCTTTCTCGGTCGCCTGATTTCACGCCACGGCACTGGGATGTCGCCCTCTCACAAAGATGATATTCTCCATCATCCTAAACCAACAAATGTCAAATCCATGCTGGCTTTTCTTGGCCTTTGCAACTACTCCAGACATCATGTTCCTGATTTTGCTGAACTCACCCATCCACTCCGGCAGATGGTTAATGCTCAAGGTATGCGAAACCTTTCCAAAACTCTTTGTTGGACCACGGAAGCGGATACATCCTTTATTTCAGCCGACGCCAGCCATCCACTTCACACTCCCCCGATCATTGCCCCCCTCCTTTCTCCTGGCTACTATGCCGACTTGGAGGTAATTCTGAGCCTCCATTGGCCCCGGTCGAACGCCCCAGCTCAAGTTTCACCGATAACCCGCCCCATATCTCACTCCGGCGCGCTGGGCTGATGGCACAGCCAAATGAGAATACTCTAATTCCGACGCCCCATGTTCATCGCCCGAGTTATCTGAATTCGAACTCCAGCTATTCTTTTCCTCAATAGAGGGAGAATCCCCAGCCTCCATCGGCCCCGGTTGAACGCCTCAGCTATCTCGGTTTGGACTCTGATTTTTCTGATTGTGAGGATGACCGGGAGCTAATTGATTTGTGGGGTGGAGATTCGGACTTGGACTGTGATTCCCTCAGCCGATTCGGACTTCGATACACCCCCCGGAGGAAGTTGACACCGACTGCTCCTCCGATTACTCCGACCTGGATTACCCCAACCAGGATTCGCCGTGTCGGCTGGCCATCTACAATGGACCACCACGTGGCGGCCGGCGGGGAGGCTCAGGTAGGAGTTTCGAACACCGCCCGTCATATCTTTGTGGGCAGGCACAGCAGCGAGGTTTTTCCCCGTGTCGGCTGGCCATCTACAATGAGCCACCACGTAGCGGCCGGCGTGCTGTGCCGTCCTCCCAGAGGAGGCGGCGAGCGCCGCATCACAGGGAGAAGCGGAAGGAGGGGCTGGACGCTCGAGCTCCTGACCAAGCTCCCCGCTCGACCTCGCCCGTCCAAGCGGTGGGTGGCCTGTAGGTGTGTGTCAGGATGGGTGGATGGATGTTTTTTTTTCAGCAACACACTTATTTATTTATTTACTTATATATTTATTTATTTACCAACTTGCTTATTACCTATATATTTATGTCTAAAATGCCTTTCCTGCATTCTCACCTCTTGCTACTGTGACAATGAAATTTCCCAAATATGGGATGAATAAAGTTATCCAATCCAATCCAATATACATACATATACATACACATACACACGCACGCACACACGCACATACATATATAAAACCTCTATTTCAACGGCATGCTGTTCTATTTTTCAAACTTTCCCATGTATTGGCGTTCAATTAGAGGGTGCAGCTCTATTTTTCGACTAGCTGGACAGAATTCTGAGAAGATGTGATACATTTTATGGATGAAAAGAGATACCAGGTAACATGTACATATATATTTAACAAAAGGGAAAAATACAAATTCAATGGTGAAAATCAAGTGACACGTCACTGTTGTTGCTCTCCTCGTCATTCACATCACCTTCCGCACCAGCGTCGAGTATCTGAGTGAGTTCATGTTCATCGTCGCCAGCATTGGCTCGCGCTTGCTGGAGAAGTTGCAAACCAGTCTGACCTGAAACAATGGATCTGGAAATCCTTTGAGCCGTCGACAGCGTTGGTCAGTCCGCATCCCTTGAACAACTTGATGATTAGATCCTTCGCAGATGATCCCAAGCATCGACAATCAATAATAGATAATAATAATAAACTTCCATTGTTGGTGCTTGCATGTTGCCGCATTTGGTGTAGCTCTTCTTGTCGTCCAACATCCAGTTCTCGTAGAACTGTTGGACTTTGGCCTTGAACTGAATCTGTTAAAGAACTAATTTAATCTCCGGACTTGAGGTCCCTCTCGCTGTTGTTTCAAAAAGCATAAATAAATTTGAGCTTGTTCTATACAGTGGTACCTCGACATACGAGCAATTTGAGATACGAGTAAAATGTTGAGCAAAAATTTATCTTGAGATACAAAAACAAGTTTCGATATACGAGCAGACAGTGGACACGAGAAGCTGCTCATAAAAACATCATGGGCACTGTCTCTCTCCCCGCAACTCCCTTGTGTAATGTCTCTGTGGTTGCAACTCCCTCGTGTAATGTCTCTGTGGTCGCAACTCCCTCGTGTAATGTCTCTGTGGTCGCAACTCCCTCGTGTAATGTCTCTGAGAGCACTGGGCGGAGCGTTGCATTTTTTCAGTGTTTTTTTTCCCGTTAGTCAGTGCGAATGGCGTATATACTACTTCTCGTTGGCAAGTGGTCGTGCGTTATCCTATTGTGAGGACATTTGTGTGCATCATTTGGGGAATATTTCGAAGGGAATACAAAAGCAAACAATGCTCGATAGGTTCCTTTTAGTTGCATGTGAAAGCCAGGATGGAGGCGGGGCAAATAGAGCCGGGAGAAGAAAGATATCAAAATTTAAAACAAAATTAGAATTAAGTTTAGTGTAGTTAGATTAAATTTATTTTTGAATCATAATCCAAGTTCATTTAAATTTGTTTATGTTATGTTATGAGCGCGTTGCCATGCAAAAAGTCCCCCCTCTCTCCCCCCTCTTTCTCGTTCCGTCTCTCTCTCTCCCCCCTGCAAAATCCATATAATTTTAGTACAATTAAACAAATTTTAGTAATATTAAACCACTAGTTATTTGTTACTTTGTTAATAGATGGCGAATTAGAACAAATAAAAATGTTTTTCCAATCCAATATCCTGTTTTGGGCTTTTTTTCAGAGGGTTGGAACGAATTAATTTGTTTTTAGTTCATTTCTATGGGAAACGTTCGTTTGAGTTACGAGAATATCGACATACGAGCTCAGTCCCGGAACGCATTAAGCTCGTATCTTGAGGTACCACTGTATTTACAACATAATTTCTGATCATTTCTGATATCAGTACAGAGTTCCATTTACAAAGTGCAAAATATAAAATCTTTCATGAAGTATTATTGACCTTCATCCCAGATTCTGTGTAATTTCCGCCTAATTTTGCAATGCCATGTTTCAATAAAGACAGAGTTTCATTCATACATCATTCGTTTAAAAAAAATGAAAAAAAATCCCCATTTGAATGTAAACTTGGTTTTAAAAAGCCATAATTAGAGTGGATAAACTATGTCATTAAAAATGTGAAGACAGTAAAAGGTTTGAACTGACCACTGGCATATTCTTGCGTAGTACCAACGATACAGATGAAGTGAAGGTGCATCCACCCGGTGGTTAATGGACCGATACTGGAAGCAGAGAATTAAATATGCTGAATTGCGTATATTGCAGATGAAAAAAAATCAAAGTAAAAGGAGACTTATGCGGTGCCGGGGAAATTGGCTGAGTGTAGCAGGGATAAAAACTTCTAAAATTGCACTTTGAAAACCACAGAAAATCATGAAAAATGTAACATCTTATATCTAAATCCTGAATCTCATGCCTTTAAAATATGGTGTGAAAAGGCAAAATGTACCTTAAAATTTGGGCATCAATGCTGACAAGAGTGAAATGAAACCGTGTGAAAAAAACAAAAACAAATGGAAATGTTAAAATTCTAAAATCTTTAGTGTCATATCATTAATTCATTTTCTGTATAGCTTATCCTCACAAGAGCCACGGCATTGCTGGAGCCTATCCTGGCCAACTATCGGCAGTAGGTGGGAGAACACACTGAATGGGTGGCCTGCCAATTGCAGGGCACAAGGAGATTAATATTGTATGAACTTTTTGCTTAAATATATATTGTTGGGCGTAATAGAACTTTGATTGAGCACAAAATACTTTCATAACTAAAAATATGGCCACCTGGTGGTGTAGTGGTTCACTTGCCTGACTTTGGTGCAGGCAAGCGTGGGGTGGATTTCCACTTGGTGGCGGTATGATTGTGAGTGCGGATGGTTGTCTGTGTCTCTGTGTGCACTACGGACGGCTGACTGGCGACCAGTCTAGAATGTAGTCTGCCTTTTGCCCGAAGTCAGCTGGGTTGTGCTCCAGCGTCCCGCACGGCCCTTGCGGGGATTGGATTGGTTTGGATTGGATAACTTTATTCATCCCGTATTCGGGAAATTTTGTTGTCACAGTAGCAAGAGGGTGAGGATGCAGGAATAGGAAAGGCATTTTAGACATAAATAGATAGGTAAAAGTAAGTTAATAAATAAATACATGAATAAATATATAAATAAATAAGCGTGTTGCTTAGCACATATATACATACATACACATAAATATACATGCATGCATGCGGTAGGTCTCAACACTCAGCCATTTTTTTGTTAAAGAGCCTGACAGCTGATGGGAGGAAGGATCTGCGGAAGCGCTCCTTCCTGCAATGAGGGTGCCGCAGTCTATTGCTAAAGGAGCTTCGGAGGGACTCCACAGACTCATGCAGGGGGTGGGAGGTGCTGTCCATGATGGACATCATCCTGGTCAGCATTCTCCGCTCTCCCACTTCCTCCACAGAGTCTAGAGTACAGCCCAGAACAGAGCTGGCCCTCCTGACCAGCTTATTCAGCCTGTTCCTGTCCCTCTCCGTGCTCCCGCATCCCCAACAGAGCACTGCATAAAACACTGTAGATGCCACCACAGTGTCGTAGAAAGTCCTCAGCAGTGTCCTGCACACTCCAAAGGAACGTAGACTCCTCAGTAGGTAGAGGCGGCTCTGGCCCCTTTTGTACAGGGCATCTATGTTTGTGGACCAATCTAGTTTATTGTTGAGGTGAACACCCAGGTACTTAAAATTCTCCACGATTTCAATGTCTGTACCCTGGATGTTCACCTGAGTGGTCTGTTGAGGATTCCTCCGAAAATCGATGACCATTTCCTTTGTCTTACTGGTGTTGATGTAGAGGTGGTTTTGCCTACACCAGTCAACAAAGGCTGTGATGACTCCCCTGTACTCCAGGTCGTTCCCGTCCGTCACTCGTCCAATAATAGCTGTCGTCAGAGAACTTCTGGAGGTGGCAGGTGTCTGTATTATGTTGGAAATCCGATGTGTAGAGGGAGAAGAGGAGTGGGGAGAGCACTGTGCCTTGTGGGGCCCCCGTGCTGCAAGCTACCACATCAGACATACAGTCCTGGAGTCTCACATATTGTGGTCTGTCAGTGAGGAAGTCGATGATCCATGCGGCTAGGTGGTTCCTTACTCCAGCCTCTTCCAGTTTCCCTCTCAGTAGGACCGGCTGAATGCTGTTGAACGCACTGGCGAGGTCAAAAAACATCACTCTCAGCGTGCTTCCCGTGTTCTCCAGGTGTGAAAGAGACCTGTGCATCAGGTAGGTGGTAGCATCTTCCATACCTGGACGATAGGAAAACTGCAGAGGGTCCAGCTCTGCATTCATCAGGGGGCTGAGGTGATTGAGGATGATTCTCTCCAATGTCTTGATCAGGTGAGAGGTTAATGCTACCGGCCTGAAGTGGTTTGGCTCCCTGGGGTACGCAGTCTTAGGAACTGGGACCACACAGGAAGTTTTCCACAAGGTGGGGACCTTCTGCAGACAGAGGCTGAGGTTGAAAATATGCAGAATCACTATACCAAGCTGATCCGCACACTCTCTCAGTAGTCTGGAGCTGAGGCCGTCTGGACCGGTAGCCTTCCTTGCCTCGATCTTCTTTAGCTGTTTTATCACCTGATCGACAGTAATGCAGAGACCGGTGGAAGAGGGGGAGGAAGAGGAGGAGGAGGAGAATGAGGGGGGAGCGTTGCTTCTTGTCTGGGGGGTCAGGGGAGTGGGGGCAGGACTGAATCTGTTAAAGAACTGATTCAGTTCATTGGCCCACTCCCTGCCGCCAGACTCCGAGTCTCTCTCGCTGTTGCCTCCATGGCCCGAAATGGTCCTCAAGCTCCTCCAGACCTCTTTGGTGTTGCCTCTCTGGAGTTGGTTCTCCAGCTTCCTCCTGTAGATGGTCTTACCCTTCCTTATCTCTCTCTTCAGCTCCTTCTGGACCATTTTCAGGCTCTCTTTCTCCCCAGACCTAAAAGCCCTCTTCTTCTTGTTCAGGAGGGCCCTTAGATCCCTGGTGACCCACGGATTATTGTTGGAGAAACAACGGACCTTCTTGGAGGGTACAATGTTCTCAACACAGAAGTTAATATAATCTGTGATTCAGTGGGTCAAGCTGTCAATGTCATTACCATGTGAATTGCACAGCACCTCCCAGTCAGTGGTCTCAAAACAGTCCCTCAGTACCATGCTGGTCTCCTCGGTCCATCTTTGTATGATCCTCGTGGTAGGTTTTATTTTCCTCACCATAGGGATGTAGGTGGGGATCAGATGGACCAGGTTGTGGTCTGAGCGGCCCAGTGGGGGGAGGGGGACTGAGCTGTATGCCTCCTTTGTGTTGGCATACAGCAGGTCCAGAGTTTTTTGTTCCCTGGTGTGACACTTCACATACTGAGTGAAGGTGGGGAGAGATGTGCAGTAAGATGATAAATGAATGAAAATAAGAATGATAAAGACAACGTAATAATAGCATAAATCAAGTTAACATGAATGCAATTTTATTTAGAGTGGGAAATATGGTTTGTCCCAACCAATTAACAGACAATGTTTTGTGTTTAGGCGTTTATTTTGTTTAAAAATAAAAAGATTTTAATTACCTGAATAGCATCTTCAATGAGGACAACAGCTTGTTGAATATAGAGGTCCACATCTGTTGGAAGAGAGGCTTGTGACAACAGCAATACCATCTTTTTCTCAGAGGTATATCTTCATATATTCCAAAATTAAAGACAACGTGTTCCTGCAGCTTGTCTCCCATTACAAGATTAAACATGCTGCCTTACTAAGTTAATAGAAAAGTCAATGTTTTCTAAGGAACTGGTCTGACTGGTTTGATTTCTACCTATTTAAACAAACATCAGGCATCCTATTCAACTTTAATATTATGGCAAGTCCTAAATTGGTCGGAATGAAAGGGAGCCTTTTTAGGCTGATAGAAAGAAGGAACACCTTGAACCAGGGGTCTCTAAACTATTCCACAAAAGGTTACAGTGGGTGCAGGATTTCATTCCAACCAAACACCAAGACCTTTGGTTGGAACAATCCTCAGAGGCTCAAGACCGGGGTTCCCCAATAAATTCCACTCAGGGCCAGAGTATGTGCAGGACTTCATAACCACTGATTGATAAGCCTTTTTCATTGTGTAAATCATAATGGGGAGGGAATACAGAGTCCTGGTGTTGTGGTGGCGAGTCAAAAAGATTTTCTTTGAGAGGAGCCTCGTCATGCTGTACGATTTAGTACAGTGAGTGATTGACACAGAGTCATACTGTAGTTTGACATCCTGGTGCAGAAAATGGGCCCCAGGGGACGATTCCCGATATCAAAATGCAGGATCAGAAGCATGCCGAGCAGTTTAGTAGTATTAGTTTTAGCACACTTATTTATAGATAACAGCATGAGGAAGATGAAGGATGTCCTAATGAATGTCTTCAGCTTTGGGGCAAAGAGAGATGTATGGAAGTAGAATCTGGCCAAAACCAAAGAGAGAGCTAAATGTTTTTTGCAAATGAAACGTCTCTTTCAAGAGAAAAAAGTGTGTTTTTGATACTAAATGTGTTTTTCAAAAAAGATAAGTGTGATTTGCAAATTTAAAAAAAAACATACCCATAAAAAATAAAAATAAAAGTGGCTATGAGTGCACTCTTACGAATCTGATTATATTTGTTTACAGATCATTTTTTATTCTCCTGCAGATCAAAATTGTAAGATAAGATTGTAAAATAAGATGACAAAGTCGCTTGGCAATTGCTTGTTCATATTGTATCAGTTTTTGTAAGTATAGAAACATCGTTATAAGAAACTTGCCCAGAGTTTGGTCGTTGTCATGGAGACTTGACACTGATTAATCAGACTTTGCCCAAAGTTTGGTCGTTGTCAAAGAAACTATACTATACCCTGTTTTCCTATATAAAGATAATAATAATAATAATAATCGGACAGGCCCTGTCGTCATTATCAACAACACAAAAAGCCTACTTGTCATCACACCCAGAAACTGCGTGTGACAAAATTGGTGGTGCTTCTCCATAAGCTGCGTTTACTCGGCAAAAGACCTAAATAAGTGCAAGTTACGGAATCTTGTAATTTGGCATTCTGCTGTTATGGATACAGGTCGCTTACCTCTCACTGTCTTTCACTTACCTTACCTTCAGTCAGCTAGTAGGAGGCAGATCACCACCCAAACATCTTTTCATATTACCGCAGAAGGGAATGTGTATGTTACCGCAAGTTTAGATTTCTGATGGATGTGGGGAAAAAATTGGATTGGATTGGATTGGAAAAGATTGGCCCACTGTTGATTCGGAGAGAGTTGCAAAGGACACCAGGCTGAGCGGTTCTCCACTGTTAGAGCTCTCTCTCCATCCTGCAGTCTGGTAATAAACCTATTTCCTATTAAATTGATCTCACTCTTTCTTAACCTGCCCCTGAAGCTGTTTTTACAGACCCAACAGAAGTGCTTTCTCTTTTGATTAGGGACAATAAAAACTGATGACAATAGTGACATGACATACCAGTAATTCCCCTCCCTGAAAACCTTTTCACTATTAAAAGGCCACAAGGATGACAACACGTCAAAACCCGGAAAATGCACTCCAGGTTTGTACTACCTAAACAGCCACCATGACAGGGCATTTCTCCTACTGACATTTATTTTTGAGATAACGGGGAATGCTGCATAAAGCTATATACAAAGCAACCTCAATAGCTTCCAACTGCACTCACAGAGTATAAATAAAGGAGGATAAAGGACAGCAATTCTAAAATGGACCAGAGACCAAAGCAAAAGAGAGACTTCACGATCCTGAAGAAGCAGGGGGCGAAAAGGGGAAGGGCGGAGAGCACGGACCAAGAAGTAGAAGAAGCTCCTCACGATGATCAACAACAAAGTGAGTATGAGCAAATCGAAGTTCAACGACAGAGAAAGATCTGGTGCGTCGCAAGAGGATCCTTACGGACGTAGAGAAATTGCTGCTCGCGAAATACCAATTTCAGATCGTTCAGGAGGGACTTATATTCTACTGCACGAGGTTCAGACTCAAAAACAGCCGCCAGGAGCAACAACGGGGAAGATTTCAATCTCTACGATGTGACTGTCGAGAGCGCACAATGACGCTCGACACCATCCGCTGCTCTGGCGACACCTCACAAGATTTGAGGGACGCCTCCACGCAAGCCAGCTATAACAACTACATGACTCTGATCCAGTAAGCGATGATCCACAGCTTCAACGTCACAGTGAGCAGGTCGACAGGCTATTCGAGTTGCTGGAGTTCACCTCCCACCTATGGCTAATGTCAAGCGAGTTGTCAGGAGGGCAGGTGCTGCATGCTAATGTCGACCTCGAAACGATCACACAACGTAAAGCGCACATTCACCTAGACCCGGGCGATATGACCAAAATTGTTATCACGATTAAAAAAAATTATCAGTCGACATCAATAATTATCATGATAACTATCACACCTTTTTTCTTTCAAATTTGAAACATCAAACGTATGGTAATAAATTCATCAATTACTTTCCTTGTTATTCATCTATGAAAGTAACTATGTTACTTTACTTCATAAGAAATGATAACATAACATGATATAACATGTGATTTTAAAAAGTAATTTTGTTGTTCTGTTGTGCCATTGTGCAATAAAGATAAGACAATTCCCTCCTTACATACACTATGAAAAGGATAATAAAACCTGCAGATTTTTTAAATTTGCCTTCAAACCAAAAGTTGCTATGCAATATCAAATAAATAAAATAATAAACTGAAGACATTATCACTATTGGCAACCAGACTATTTTCAGCCTCACAATTTTTTTTTACCTCACGTAGGCCATTTACAAAAGTATAAAAATAAAAAGTTGGATGGGCTTAACCCAAGTTAACAAGTTTTAGATTTTTGCAATGCTTTTAGAACATTTGCATAGAATGGGGAAACTCCTTGATATCAAGTAAGAAAAATATTACTGGCTGTCCTCAAATGAGGATAGTGGGTTAATATGGGTTAAGGAACGTTTCAATAAGGCTGCAGTTTGTGCACATATATTTAAGAGGCATTCAGAAAAGAAAGAAAACGACAGATCGTGTAATTGCTGTTTGAAAGGTACCGAATTTTATTGAAAATGTTTATTATTATTATTGACAAAAAATATTTGACGATAATTATTGTTATCGTTTTTTCTCACCAAGGGGTACTTTCATCCAGAACTTTAACAATTGCTGGGTGCTTCAAAAGTCAAAAGAATAGCGACGTCCTGCTGGAGGCGTCGACCATCTATACAGCCCTCTGGCAGTCGGAAAAGAACATCAAAAACCCGATTTCCAAGGACATTATGCACATCCAGTAAAACTACAATGTACTGACCCTGCAGGAAATGGGGGAGAGGGATCTGGAGATCATCGAGAACCACCTGCACTAGTCCAACCAGCAGGTGGTCATCCACAACTGCAGACTCTACTACCTGACGAACCGATCGGAGGGCAAGCCGACCCCAGCGAAGATGCACCAGAACATCTTTACGAACGACTTAATCAAGAGCTTCAAAATTGTGGAGATGTGGAGCAACGATGTACTAGGTGCACCCATAGACGAGCAGGACTAGATAGATTACTTGCTGTACAAGAATCTGCGGAACGCAACATGATGAGATTAACCAACAGCTACTACGCGTACATAGAAAATGGCAAGTGCGACCGACTGCCCAAAGCCCTTTGCAGTACCTACCAGCGACCACCGCATACTGAATCTAACCTAGATAAACTTCCTGACGCTGAAAGACTGGTTCGCGCTGATATACAACCAAGTCACGGATGCGAGATGCACATGATACCGCTGACCGAACAGCGATTCAGGGAAACACGACCATCACCATTGGCAACAACACCATATAGCGTATTGGGCCCAAGATAAGAAGACCCCCTCTTTTTGACTCAAATTTGAAAAGACTGTTTGAACACCATATTCCATTTTTTACAGAAAATAACAGTATATTTGAAATAAATCATTATAACAATATATTCGAGAGGAAAAGCAGGTTATTTTGCCTGATTCAAGTCATGCAAAAACTGTCTATGACATCTTAATATCTGAACATGTAAATATGTAAACTAAAGTGCAATTAAATTTGTAAATGAAAGGCTTCGGGTTTTTGAAATGTAAACTAATCAACTGTAATTAAACAACAAAATTGCAATAACTGCAATAACTGCATTAACCATTAACGTGTTCAGCATTTGCTTTAAAGATATTGGCGCCATCTAGCGTTGTGAATGGGTATAATGGCTAGACCCCGAATGTAAGACGACCGACACTTTTTTAGTCTTATTTAAAAAATCATTCTTATATTTGGGCCAATAGGGTATGTTCCATGCTACACAAAAAAATAACTACGAAACTAAGTGGGAGAAACCAACGAACGTGTCCTACCACCAGTTCTGGTATAACGAGGGCCTGACGAACGACGCGTGATTCATGCTCCCCATTTATAAACACGGTGCTCACCTCACAACCAATGTTCCCCCTAATTTTTCGTTGGTCTGGGCAGAAAGACAACCTCCCTGAGCGCACTGAGTACCAGTGTGAGCGACATCATCGGTACTCGGATGATTCGCCTAAAGATGTTTCGCCGACGGACGTTTGACAGACGGGCAGGTCGCCGAATGGACGTTCCGCCGAACGGAGGTTTCGCCGAAACGGGATTCGTGCGGTCGCCCCGCCCCCGGATCATGTGTGTACAAGTTTTTCAACCTTGGCCCGCGGGCCATATACGGCGCGTTAGGATTTTTAATCCGGCCCGCCGCCGGCATTGTCCAAATTATAGTAAAAATCAATGTTAGTCTACCATCAATGGCAGCCCGGGAATAAGCACTCTTGGGCGGGCATGGCAGCCCGGGAGTAAGCGCTCTTGGGCGGGCAGATGTAGCAGAACCGAGCCGTACAATGACAGCAATCGGGTCAAATCCAGCCGAAAACAGCGTTTAATGATTAAATACAAATACTGGAGCTCTTTGGACATTAGAACCGAGCCCAGGGAAGTGAATTCCTCCGTAAAATGACGTGATGATTTCGCGATGGAGGCAAAAAAACGTCCATATACGTCCATTCGCCAAACGGCTCAAAATGCTCTCAAATTCGGTCAAATCCAGCTGAAAACAGCGTTTAATGATTAAATACAAATACTAGTATTTGTATTTCAATCATTAAACTAACAAATACTAGTATTTGTATTTCATCATTAAACGCTGTTTGAACGTTCATTCGGCGACCTCTCCGTCTGTCAAACGTCCGTCGGCAAAATGTCTTTAGGTGAATCATCCGGTCACGACATCATCATTGGTCGCTATGGGCACACCAGTATCACACCTGCCACAAGCAGGTGCATGTCAATGTTCCCTCTAATTTTTCATGTAAAACATGCTGTAAAACACAAAAAACATAACAGTGGACAAAGCTACTGCCACTGGCTGCCGCTTAAACGGCGCCATCATGGGTAAAAAAAATAATAATAATAAAAATAAAATTTACTGCGCGCCATATGATTGCTGCTGCGCAGAGAAGACGACAGTAGTGCGCAATTGCGCACGCGCGCAGCTTAGAGGGAACATTGCTTACAACCATTCATGACTGTAAGATAAGACAAAGTCTCTGCAATTGCTTGTTCATATTGTATCATTTTTTTAAGTATAACATCATCGTAGTCATCCCTGTGGATGGCTGTCATATCAGCATAAACACTCAACTGTCTGACTGATTAATCAATTTTAGTCTTGTGATTGGGTTGACATGTCAGCACAAACACTCAACTGTCCGACACTGATCAATCAATCTTTGCCCTGCAAATGACTAAAACGTTTCTGTCCAAAGTCCTGCTGACAACTGTCAGTTTTGCCTGTATATAAGACTCACTCACTGGTCATTCGGAGAGAGTTGCAAGGACAACGGACTGTGAGCGATCATGCTCTTCGAGCTCTCCCCATTCTGGTAATAAACTGAATCTCCTTTTAATTGGTCTCTTTCTTAAACTGCTCCTTAAGCTGTTTTACAGAACTATCAATGACCAGCACATTTTCTACGCAGAGCAGATACTAGAGCTGTGCCCAGGCAAAAACGGGGTCACCTTTGAGTGGACGGCCAAAGAGGAAAAATGGCTGAACACGCACACGTTGCAGCAGTTTGACCCGATGCACACGCCGATGAGGCCCATTATGGTCACGGTGCTCTCGTAGGAGATACACCTGATGAACCACAGCAATGTCACGTCGAGCAGCCACCTGAACAGGTAGGTCTCGCAAACAACGACTCTGACGCAGTGCTGGGCGTGAGCCAAGGATGCCATACAGAAGCCAAGCATCATGGAACATAAGTGGATGTCGCCAATACCAAACTGGTTCATAAAGATGGTGCCCCTGTTTGACTCGTCAAACAGCCTCATAAAAAACACATCGCAAATACTAACCACTGTGGAAATATCCCTATAAGCCGCGCCAGAGCGGGTCGCTATCAATATTCCCTTAACCATTAACATAATACAACCGGACCACACAGTCAACAAACCACCAGTGTTAGAAAGGTACTCTGGGACAGAGTTGCAAGAAAGAGCGGTGTCGAGAACAGCCACAAGGTAGGACATGTGTGAGGAATGTACTGTGTGCGGCTGTGAAAGAACGTGAGGAACTCTTTTCATCATAACTCAAAAGTTGACGATGTTTATGTTCGTGCCGTGCATGAGCTGCAGTTGCAATGTTGCTGTAGTGGTCATTCCCACATGTCCTCACAATGGTTAAGCATTTGTTTACATTACCTTTGTGTTACAAATGTACATTAGTACTTAACTTTTTCATTTAGCTTTCTTTACATACTGGACTGACAAACACGTGGCTCTCGAGCCGCATGCGGCTCCCTTCCAAAAAGAATGCAGCTTTTTGCCACACCAACCTTCAGCGTAGTTGATGTGTTAACTCTGGCTAAGTTGCATTTGATGTGTGTGTTGAGGGTGGACACTTACCTTATAAAAGAACACATTTTTTATTTAGAAGAAAATGTTATGGGGAGAAGTATGGTTTTAATTGTCTGTTTTGTGTGTCTCTTTTGGACAATTGCGTGGTGTGGCTCTTTGACTATCACAGTTTAAAATATTTGCTCTTTGTGTCTAACTTGTTCACCACCCCTGCTGTAGAGAGTCTAGCAGAACTCTCGCTGAATGGAGTGCCTTTCCGCCACTACATTTACTTCCGGGTGCGCGCGCATTTGCTTCTCTTTATGTTTGTTTTTATGACACTTCATTGTCTCAAAGTATATTGTGGATTGACTCGCAGTTAAATTGTTTACCTCGACAAAAATATGCTGTAAATCTGTCTTAATTCTAGAACCACACACACACCCATAACTGTATTGTACCCTGATTGCATTCGCTGCCAAGTGACTTATACCAAGTGACTTATTCTTGTGTGGATTAAAGTGCCAAAAAAACAACTCCTCTCTTCCATTCCTTGTGTTCTGACCGAGACCCCCAAATGAAAACAGCATATCTCACATTGAGCCAGCACCTTATACAGTCCAAACTAGCCTCTCCAACATTTGTGGTCTTTTGAGCCGGAATTGCTCTGCCAGTGGAGCAAGGACTAAGCGGCAGACAAGTCCACCAACTCACCCCGAGGACTGTGAGGTCAATTATGCAAGGCACAGGCAGCAAGACAGGCAAGAAGCTAGATTGACAATTTTAGGAAGAAGCTGAGGAGAGGATACCTCACTATGACAGATAAAATCGATGGAATGGTGAGTTCCAAGAGACGGACCTGTACTCCTGAGTAGGATAGAGTTACAGTCCGGAAAGCCAGCTAGCTCACCCAATTTATCCAGTGAGGAACTCCAGGGCCAAGCTTCAAGAACTACCTCTAACTCACCTTGTTTTGTCAAGCACTAAGAAAAGAGAAGAACCGAAGAGCAGCCTGCTACATCAGTCGCAGCTACCCATACAAGTCGAAGTGGCCATACTCAACTCGATTCAAGAAGAAATAGGTAAACTCGCTTAAGCCATGTGAAATCTCCAGCAAGCTTCACACTATGTAGTTACCAACCATCGGGGGGCTACTTACCCTCCAGCTAAAGAAGACTGGCCTGATCCGCCGCCATTTGCCTGATCCAGTTTATAGAAATGAACAGTCAGCTCCATCCACTGCAGAGCGACAAGACCAGTTAATTGTAGAACTACAGCTGTTAAAAGGCTGGGGCATGTCAGCAACAAAGAAGGATTACCATAAGAGGCCACTCCTACACCTTCAACCTCATCAGTCTGAGAAGCAGTGACTTCCCCAGCCTAGGTACCAAACGGTACCAGTTCGAGTTACGCCTTACTCTACCGCCTGTACACCTGGGCATTTAGTAAATCCACATCTGCCTGCGTACGCACAACAGCTGCCCTCCGGATCCCCATGCTATGGATCCACTTATATTCCACAAGGGACAAACCATGTACTGCAGTCCCCCTGAAGTGCGTCCATGTGTCGGAGGACCAAGATGGCGACGCATGAGCTTCAAGCTCTCCCTACGTGTGCACACATTTTGCGTTTTCTACCCGACATTACAATGCAGCTAGCAGGCTGCACGCTACTTAGATCGGACAGGACTAGCAACTTGGGGGGGAAAGAAGAGGCGGTGGGCTTTTTGCATCTATGTGGAAGAGGGATGGCATGACAATAGCGCTGTTCTGGATTGGCACTGTTTCTTAGACCTCAAATTCATTTCATTTTCAGAACATTTACCGTATTTTCCCCACTATAAGGTGCTCCGAAAAGCCTTCAATTTTTTCCAAAAGCTGACCATGAGCTTTGTAATCTGGTGCGCCTTATATGTGGATCAATATTGAGCCGCATCTACAGTCAGCAGCCCGCGACTCCATTTCCCCCGTAGAAGTAGTGCGCGGTGCATGCTGGGATATATAGTTCTTTGTCAATACACCCGGAATGATGGCGAGCACTCTAATTCAGTGCTCGCCATCATTCATGGTGGATTTACAAAAGAACTCCAGCTGCTAGATGTTTGCGTCAACAGAGCGTTCAAAGCTAGACTGTGAATATTATATATGGATCAAAATTGAGCCGCAACAGGTCTCTCAACTACGGTAAGCAGCAGCCCACTCTATTTTCCCCGTAGAAGAAGTAGTGCGCCGTGCATGCTGGGATATATAGGTCGTTGTCTTGGTATCCAGGCCCGGCGCAACTTAAACTTTCTCACTGATTCTTGAACATTTTGCCTAAGTATCTGCTGATACTGACTGGAATGTGACCTGCCACTTTAACAAGATTGCCAGTACCTGATGGCCACACAACCCAACAGCAAGATGGAGCCACCACCAAATTTTACTGTGGGTAGAAAGTGTTTGTCTTGGAATGCTGTGTTCTTCTTCCACTATGCATACTGCCCTTTATTATGTCTAAATAACTAAATTTTTGTTTCACCAGTCCACAGCTCCTTATTCCAAAATGAAACTGGTTTGTCCAAATGTGCTTTAGCATACCCCATGCGACTCTGTTTGTGACATGTTTGCAGAAAAGTCTTCAACTGCATTACTCTCCCATATAGCATTTCCTTGTGCAAACTGTGCTGAATAGTTGAATTGCAGTGACACCATTTGCATGCAGCATGATCATGTTGAAGGTCTTAAGAGCTGGTCTCTGGAATGAATTTGATTGTTCTCAAAATATTTCGCCGCTCACACTCATACCTAGGGGCAATTAAGAGTGTCCAACAGGCTACCATGCATCTCTTTGGAATGTGGGGGGAAATGTGTGAGTACACGTGGACCGACCTGGATTTGATCCCAGGATCCCAGAACTGTGAGGCCGACACACAACTCATCATCCTGAACACACCATCCACACTGTCAAACATGGTGATGGCAGCCTCATGATTTGGGCCTGCTTTTCTTCAGCCGGGCCCAGAAAACCTGTTGGAGTCTGCAAAAGACCTGAGTCTGGTATGGAGACTTATCTTCCAACAGGACAATGAGATGGGCAGCCCGGTGGGGCGAGTGGTTAGCACGTCGGCCTCACAGCTCTGGGGTCCTGGGTTCAAGTCCAGGTCACGTCCACCTGTGTGGAGTTTCCATGTTCGGGCCTGTGTGGGTTTCCTCTGGGTACTCGGGATTCCTCCCACATTCCAAAGACATGCATGGTAGGCTGATTGGACACTCTAAATTGCCCATAGGTATGGGTGTGAGAGTGCATGGTTGTCCATCTCTTTGTGCCTTGCGATCAGCTGGCCACCGATTCAGGGTGTCCCCCGCCTCTGGCCCGGAGTCAGCTGGGATAGGCTCAAGCACCACCTGCGACCCTAATGAGGATAAAGCATTTCAGAAAATGAGATGACGACAATGAGACAAATACCAGTTTCTGCTCATTCTCATACCGAAGGAAAATTTTGTGATATCTCTACTGGGATTAGCCACATAAGAGCAAGATGTTTCATTACCCAGCGCCAACCTTTAATTTCGTTGTTACTGATTCCATGGTACTCGGATGATTCGCCTAAAGATGTTTCGCCGACGGACGTTTGACAGACGGACAGGTTGAAAGGAGGTTTCGCCGAAACGGGATTCACGCGCTCGCCCCGCCCCCGGATCGTGTGTACATGTTTTCCAACCTCGGCCCGCGGGCCATATACGGCCCGTTAGGATTTTTAATCCGGCCCGCCGAGTAGGTAAATCATATCCCTAACGGTCATCGGAGGGGTTTCTCCCCGGGAACAGTGCTTCGTGGGCGGATTTTAATGACACATGCTGAGTTTCATTATCGAGCTCCATATATTTCCCGAGTTTGAGCACTTTAAAAATCGGCGGGGGCTCCCCCGAGCCTATCCAAGAATAGTGCACCGTGACCGGACTGGGTTGGACGACGCCCCGCTGAATTTCTGCAGCTCCAGAAAATTTTCAAATTTGAGCCCCACACACATTGGAGGGGTTTTTCACCGAGCACAGTGCTCTGTGGGCAGACAGGGGTGATACATGCCCCGCTGGAATCCTGAGCACCATAATTTTTTTCTAAGTGTGAGCACCACACACATCGGCGGGTTTTTTTCCCGAGCGTATCCGAGGATAGTGACACATGAGCGGATTGGGTTGGCTGATGCCCCGCTGAAATCCTGAGCTCCATACATTTTTCTAAGTGTGAGCACCACACACATCAACAGTGTTTTCCCAGTGCCTATCCGACATTTGATGTCGCAAATACAAATACTAGTACCGTAATTACTCGAATATAACGCGCACTCGAAAATAACACGCAGGTAATTTTGGGCCAAAAAAATCTGGAAAAACGCAGTACTCGAATATAGAGCGCACCGAAAATTTCCCGCTGACGAAAATCAGAAATCTTACCTTTTTTTCTTCGTTTCACGATTGTTTTGTTCAAAACCGGATAGAGAAATCTTCAGGTACGAGCGTGTCGAGTGTCTTTCAGTTGGTGGAGTTATGCGTTTGAATTTTAGGGCAATAGATGATACACAGAGTGGACAAACATATCATGTAGACATGTTATGTTGCAATACCTTTTAGACTTCCTTGAACATTGACTACATTTCAATTGACAATACCATGTTTTAATTCAAATATCTATTGTCATTCTCAAACAAGAAAAGGAACATACAAATTGAATAAATAAATGATTTGAAGATATGCACAATGGAAAAGACTATCACATGTAACAAGGGAATGTACTGCCCCCCGCTGGACATATTTCTAAATACAAGTACGTACCACACTACAATGTAGTATTCTACTTTCCAGCTTATTAATGCAGATTGTGATGTTTGTGAGGCTTGACGATCTTTAATATGCGTGTATTTTGAATTCAAAGTTGGAAATTGCACAATGTCCGTGCGTCAAAGTGAGTTTGACAATGCTTTTTTCGATCGAAAATTTGTAATTTATTTTAGTTATTGATTATAACACGCACCCCCAACTATTGGAATTAATTATATAGCAAAAATATGCGTGTTATATTCGAGTAATTACGGTATTTGTATTTAATCATTAAACGCTGTTTTCGGCTGGATTTGAGCGAATTTGAGAGCATTTTGAGCCGTTTGGCGAATGAACGTTTTTTAGACTTTTTTTTTGCCTTATCGCGATATCATCGCAACATTTTACCGAGGAATTCACTTCCCAGGGCTCGGTTCTAATGTCCAAAGAGCTCCAGTATTTGTATTTAATCATTAAATGCTGTTTTAAGATGGATTTGACCTGATTGTTGTCATTTCACGGCTCGGTTCTGCTACATCTGCCCGCCCAAGAGTGCTTATTCCCGGGCTGACATGCCCGCCCAAGAGTGCTTATTCTCAGGCTGACATGCCCGCCCAAGAGCGCTTATTCCCGGGCTGCCATTGACGGTAGACTAATAAATTGAGAGTGATGAGTGGCAAAGGGAAATGAATCATTGATTTTTACTATAATTTGGACAACGCCGGCGACGGGCCGGATTAAAAATCCTAACGGGCCGTACATGGCCCGCGGGCCGAGGTTGAAAAACTTGTACACACACGATCCGCGCGCAGATCCCGTTTCGGCGAAACCTTGTTCATTCGGCCGAACGGCCGTTCGGCCGAATGAAAGTTCGGCGGAACATCCATTCGGCGACCTGTCCGTCTGTCAAACATCCGTCGGCGAAACGTCTTTAGGCGAATCATCCGGTCACGTGATTCCATATATTTCCCACAAGTTCTATTATAAATTATCGCAAAGCCAAGTAAAGTAATCCCTCGAATATTGTGTTAATGTAGACCAGACATGGCCGTGATAAACGAAAAACCGCGAAGTAGTTTTTTCAGTGCTAAGCCCTAGTGGCAAGCGGAAGACAGTGGAGTGGCTTCTGTTTACGAGTTCCAGCATGGATTTTTACATTTTTATGAACTTAAAAAAAATCCTCAGGGTGGATTTTCCCCTTTTTTTTATTTGCCCCCGAAAAAAATCTGCGATCTAGTGAAAAAAATAGTTGCTGGCTGGTGCTGAACTTAAGTTTCTAAAGCATCACTTTAGATGGCTTATGTCTATCCGACTCAAAAATATTGTCAATGGCTTTTATTGAACTTTTCAGCTGCAGGCGTGAGAAAATAAGAAATTTGAAACGCTCAAACACAAAGTGATGTCTATCAGTCATGGGTTGGGGATGTTTCCTCAATTCTTACTCATTTACATTGAAATAACCGAATTGCCTTACCTGCTTGTTCAAAAACACTGTCTGAATCACATGTCACCGGGTAAATTTGCCCTGAAGTATCCCATTGGCTTTCTCTTTTCGACCGGCATCCGTAATCACTGTAGGCTCTGCGGGCACTATCTCCCAGCAAACTCTTTGAATCCATTAAACAAAGCCACACTTTGTTATTTTCCCCGCTTTTGACCCTCAACTGTAGTTAAGTAAACACTTCGTTAGTAGGTGTTAGATGTGTTGCTTGTGGACTAGCTTCTTTTCATTCTAATACTGAAGTATAAATTCTGAGCTTCTACGGGGATCTTGAAAGAAGGAAGTTATTTCTCTGCTTCACAAAAGTGTCAATTCACACTCACTTCCTTACCACGAGACCCCACCTACATTGCTCAACGGGCATCCCTATCTTGGGTCTGTAGCAACTGCGGCCAGCAGACGTTCGTGGTCAAATGAGCTGATGCTAAAAATAGCCCAGACAAGTGGCGAAGCAGTTGACTTCAGTGTGCACGCAGCGCGTTTCACTCTCAAAAATACTCTCAACAACAACAAAAAACGCCATCTCGTTTGAACATTGTCATAGTTTTGAAATAAAGTCGGCCGATTAAAAAAATACACATAGATAACATTTTTGTAGTCCTGTAAAAACATTCTTTTAGTTCCACCCAAAGTATGTCAATCCTAGTAAAGACCTCCCTCACTACTCACATACTAAAAAATGCTCTTTCATTTGAATAATATTTTAAAAAAAATCCAAAATGTGTACCGTATTTTGTCAATGTCACATTTCTCATTTTTTGGTTGTACTGAGCCTCTCTTCACCCACAGACGAATCGATAAAGCGAACGGACCAATCAGCAGCTGGAAGCAGCGCTCCGTTGCACCACCCAGCCCCAACCAACCACCTGGACAAACCATCTGCCTTAGATTGAGTACGCTCACAATTCACACCCTAACACTCTGCCAACGTGTCCCGTTTTCAGTGTTCCCTCAGTTATCAACCCCCCTTGGTCCCGTCTCTGGAGGCAACTTGCTGTATTGTCCGTCTCGCCACACCTCACCAAGTATGCCTCGATATGGGAATAAGCCCTGGCTGCACAGCAACGCTCCTCCACGCACACCCACAGACAGGCCACTCACCGCTGCACACCTGCGCTGGCCTATGTCATGGGCCAGAGGTTCTAGCTGCCCTCCTGAGAGCTCTCCCTGAGGACGGACTCCAGGAACTGTCCCCTCGCTTCGTCGGTCTGTGAGGTTGAACGGGTGTTTAACCCGCACGCCATCCGCTTCAAGGTTCTGGCAGCCCTCCGCATTCATTCTGCCTGACCCTTACCCGGATGCCCTACATTACGTACCAAGTGGCCCGAATAGGGGCTGGGGGGTACTGTCAAACCCAGTGGCGGTCCGTGCATTTTCTCGTAGCGCCTTCAACAAATCAATCCAACCCTCAAAAACTATCTTATGGCTATAAAACCTCGACTGCAGCTACAGCTGCGACACATAAGAAATAATCAATAGGTCAATGCACAAAAATGGGGTAAAATCCACTTCCTAGCAGCATTTAATGATAAAATACTAATACTGGAGCTTTTCAGACATTACAACCGGGCCAGGGGGGTGATTTTCCCGGGAAAAGACAATGATGAACGTCAATGGCGTACCGGCAAACATTGCCCGAAAATTGAGTAAGATCCAACCGAAAACAGCATTCATTGATTAAATACAAATACTGGAGCTTTTTAGACATCACAACCAGGCCCGGAGTATCATTTCCCCGGGAAAACGACAGCGATGAAGGTCGATACGTCCATATACGCCCATATGCGAAACGGCAAAAAATGCACTAAAATTGGGTAAAATCCACTTCCTAGCAGCATTTATCAATACAAATACTGGAGCTTTTCAGACATTACAACCGGGCCAGGGAGGTGATTTCCCCATACCTGTCAACCTCTGCCGATAACTGCCCTTATAAATGATTATGATTCCCCTTACAAACCCCCAAAAAACCTTACAAACACCGTACGAGTCGTACGGTGTTTGTAAGGTGAATCATAATCATTTATAAGGGCAGTTATCGGCAGAGGTTGACAGGTATGTTTCCCTGGGAAAAGACAGCGATCGACGTCAATGGCGAAACGGCAAAAATTGCACTAAAATGGGGTAAAATCCACTTTCTAGCAGCATTTAGTGATTAAATACAAACACTGGAGCTTTTCAGATATCAGAACCGGGCCCACAATTGATATTTATTTAGGAATATAGCCACATTTTACTCACCAAAAATCCTTTTTAACTGTACACAATATCCATCCTCCTTTCTTTCTTCCTTCTTTTCTATCGCCATGGAAGCTAATGCTAAAAGTCCAGCACTAAATCAAATAAAAACATATGCCAGAAGTACGACAGGACAGGCTCGACTTTCAGCATTAGCTTCGATGGCGATAGAAAAGAAGGAAGAAAAAAAGGAGGATGGATATTGTGTACAGTTAAAAAGGATTTCTGGTGAGTAAAATATGGCTATATTCCTTAATAGAATTTCAATTGTATGAGGTTATTATTGATTATTTTTTAAGTGTCGCAGCTGTAGCTGCAGTAGAGATTTTATAGCCATAAAATAGTTTTTGAGGGTTGGATTAATTCGCGTCGCTAGAAAATGCACGGACCGCCACTGGTATAATATATAGAGAAGCAGGAGTATGCCTTTTAGGAAAAAGTAAGGGAAAACTGACGGTCAATTTCAAAAGATAGGCTCACAAATTTTATCAATTTAAGCAATGTTTGGGTGTTATTTTTGGTAAAACATTGTAAACCAAAGTCAAAATATGAAAAAAAAACTTCCCGTAATGACAGGGGCAAAAAGTGTTTCGGGGAGCACCTTGCTGGTGGTGGAAATTCTTCAGAAAATGACATTTGTAATTGACGTGGAAAGGCGTCCGACGTTATGACCAATCAGGCACGCGGTGCATTTAGGGCACATCATGTAAAAACAGCGATTAATACATTAACTCTGCTTTCAGCTTTGAGTTTACACACTTACAGACAGCCGTTTCTGGCCACCATAAAATTGAACTCTCTACGTTGCACGGTTCGGAAAAACGTAGCGAGAGAATCTTAACATAAACACACACACACACACACACACACACACAAATCACACTATAAGGATTATAGATAAATACAGTATATTTTTGTTTCGGTTTAAAAAGAAGGACACTACTGTGTGAACATAGCAAAGAGATTTTGCACTTCTAAGAACTGCAACATTTTTAATAGGGTTGTTTTTATTGACATATTTTCAGAAGGTCTATTGCCTTTTTTTTAAATTAAAAGCTTTTTTTTGCTGCATACAGGCCACCTCGTAGTGTAGAGGTTCACACACCTGACTTAGGTGCGGGCAGGCGTGGGCTCGATTCTCGCTGGTGGCGGTATGATTGGTAGTGCGGATGTCGTTTGTAACTATGTGTGCCCTACGACTGACTTGCGACCAGTGTAGGGTGTAGTCTGCCTTTCGCCCGAAGTCAGCTGGGTTATGTTCCAGCAACCCCCGCAACCCTTTCGAGGATAGGCGGTATTGAAGATTAATGAATGAATTGCTTCAATACAGTAATTTAAGATGGCCTACACTCCAATACAATAGATGGCGGTAACATTCCATGAACGTGGACCGTAATGAACACGAAGAAGATGACAAAGAATCAGCAGAAGAAGAAAAAGATAATTCTTTGACATGTTTGCACATTAAAACGTGAATATAAAAGCCGGATTTTGAAAAATAACCAAATGGATGGTACGTACATAATATAGACAGCATTATTGTTTGTTATTCTTACAAAATGAGTTCCCCTACCCTTCGCTTAGATTTAGTGCCGTAAGTTTAGTAGAGTAGTAGTATTATGTAGTATGTTTGTATGTGGATGAAGCATCGAGGCTTTCTTTTGTACCAAAAATGATTCGAAGTTTCGGCTTTTTACCGCAAGAATATAACAACAGAGGGGGAGAATGAAATTATAGCATACCTGTCAACCTCTGCCGATAACTGCCCTTATAAATGATTATTGATTCCCCTTACAACCCCCCCAAAAACCTTACAAACACCGTACGACTCGTACTATGTTTGTAAGGTTTTTGGGGGGTTTGTAAGGGGAATCAATAATCATTTATAAGGGCAGTTATCGGCAGAGGTTGACAGGTATGTTATAGCAGCTGCTTCATGATTTGAATCACTTGAACGTGTGCCATAAAACCTTACAAGAAGCATGTTTGTAAATAGATCTGCCTGCGTACTCAACTTCTCGTGAGGTAACTTTTATCTCTTTTTAACGAGAATATAGACATTTGTTAATGACATTATTGAAACCTTTACGCAAGAAAGTAGAAAAATAAAGTTGCAAATAGAACGCGTTATACTAGCACCGGTTTGTGTACTATGTACAAACCTTGCTCTCATATATATATATATATATATATATATATATATATATATATATATATATATATATATATATATATATATATATATATATATATATATATATATATATATTTATATATATTTATATTTATATATATTTATATATATATATATATATATGTATGTATATATGTATGTATGTATATATGTATGTATGTATATATATATATATGTGTATGTATGTATATATATATATGTATGTATATATATATATATATATGTATGTATGTACGTACGTACGTACGTGCGTGCGTGCGTGCGTGCGCGCGTGCGTGCGCGCGTGCGTGCGTGCGCGCGTATGCGCGCGCGTGCGCGCGTGCGTGCGCGCGTATATACAGACGCTCCCCTACTTACGAACGCAATTGGTTCCGAGCGATTGTTCATAAGTTGAATTTGTTTGTAAGTTAATTCAGTGCTATATTTTGTATTATAATTTATGTTTAAGGCCGATATAAGTATATTGAAGGTTTATATAAGTGCATTTGTATGTTTAAGGCTTGTATAGTAACACGCATTGGTTTGTACTGGAAAAAAAAAACATTTAATAAAATAATAATAATAATAATAATAATCGGACATAGGCCATGTCGTCATTACCACAACACAAAAAAGCCTACTTGTCATCACACGCAGAAACTGCGTGTGACGAAATTGATGGTGCTTCTCCATAAGCTACGTTTAATCGGCAAAAGACCTAAATAAGTGTAAGTTACGGACTTGTAATTTGTCATTCCGCTGTTGTGGATACAGGTCGCTTACCTCTCGATTACATACAGGTCGCTTACCTCTCGATTACCGCACACTGTCTGCCACTTACCTTCCTTCAAGTCAGCTAGGAGGCGGCAGATCACCAACCAAACATCTATTCATATGCCGCAGAAGGGAATGTGTGTATGTTAGCGCGAGTTTAGATGTCTGATGGATGTGGGGAAAAAACTGTCCTTAAGCCTATTTGTCCGAGCTTTGTGGGACCTATAGCGTCTGCCAGAGGGCAGCAGCTGGAACAGATTGTGACCAGGGTGGTAAGGGTCCCCTATGATGTGCTTGGCTCTGCTGAGGTAACGCGGGCTGGCAATGTCTTCAAGTGAGGGCAGAGAGCAGCCGACAATCCTCTGGGCAGTGTTAATCACTTTCTGCATGGCCTTTTTGTCTGCCGCCGTGCTTCCAGCGTATCCAGAGAAGATGTACAGTACTGTAGAGAGAGAGAGAGTTATGTATTAGAAACTGGCCAAAAGAAGCGACCTAATGACGATTGCACAGTTTTCTTCTTTTTTTCATCATAAATGATGCAGTAGCACTGTATGGCATCATTCAATTGATTTGCAAACTTTGTGCAACGTTCAATATTTGGGTCCTGCTGCTCGATCTTTCTGTTTATAAATGGTACTGACGGTCGAACGATTCAATGCCCGTGAAACGCTCACCACTCTCGCGCGCATCAAGCTTCGTTATTATTGCCACTCGTTTCAAATGAAATGGCTTGCCTCTTCCTTGCAACTCCCTCAATAGAAGCCTTTAGCTTTTTACCAACCATATTCAATATTGGATGCATGAGATATTTAATGATACAAATGAAAAAGGTTCTTTGCACACTGGAGATACATTCACGCACTTCCGCATTGCAACGAAGAAGAAGGTAGATGCTGGGTGAGCTGAGCTCTCACAGCGCCAGGCGTCGGTATTAGCGGCGGAAAGAAGTACTACTCCGAAAAAGGCGCGAAATACAAAATTGGACTTGCGAACATTTTTGGACTTAAACGCAATTTGCAGACATGTTCGGCTTTTATAAGTAACACGCATTGGTTTGTACTGAAAAAAACATTTAATAAAATGGAGAGAATATGTACAGTAAAGTACGAGAGAGAGAGAGAGAGGGGGGGGGAGAGAGAGGAGAGAGAGGGGAGAGAGAGGGGAGAGAGAGGTGAGAGAGAGGGGAGAGAGAGGGGAGAGAGAGAGAGAGATTTATGTATTAGGAACTGGCCGAAAGAAGCGATCTAACGACGATTGCACAGTTTTCTTCTTTTTTTTCATCATAAATGATGCGGTAGCACTGTATGGCATCATTCAATTGATTTGCAAACTTTGTGCAACGTTCAATATTTGGGTCCTGCTGCTCGATCTTTCTGTTTATAAATGGTACTGACGGTCGAACGATTCAAGTTGTTATATGTGCAACGCTCACCACTCTCACGTGCATCAAGCTTCGTTATTATTGCCACTCGTTTCAAATGAAATGGCTTGCCTCTTCCTTGCAACTCCCTCAATAGAAGTCTTTCACTTTTTACCAACCATATTCAATAATGGATGCACGAGATATTTAATGATACAAATGAAAAAGGTTCTTTGCACACTGGAGATACGTCACGCACTTCCGCATTGCAACGAAGAAGGTAGATGCTGGGTGAGCTGAGCCCTCACAGCGCCAGGCGTATTAGCGGCGGAAAGAAGCACTACTCGGAAAAAAATACAAAATTGGACTTACGAACATTTTTCGACTTAAACGCAATTTGCAGACATGTTCGTATGTACCGTTGTTTGTAAGTTGAATGTTCGTAAGTAGGGGAGCGTCTGTATATATATATATATACATACATACATATATATATATATATATATATATATATACATATATATATATATATATATATATATATATATACATATATATATGTATATATATATATATATATATATATATATATATATAATGTATATATGTAGGTAGGTAGCCAGCTAGCTAGGTAGGTAGATAGATTTCATTTTTGGGAAGTAGCATGTATATTCAATTGTTGTTGTTGTTATATTTATGTTTTTTTTATTATAACTGTTCCTTCCATCTGCTCTTCCTCCCTCCGTCAATGCCCTTTCCGTTCTGGTTCAATTCAATAAACAACATGATGTATAAAAAATCTAAAATTTACCATTGTCCAAAGAAGAAAAGTTTATTATTAAAAAATATATATATATATATATATATATATATATATATACAATAGCCTTCATAACCTGTGGTGGGGATGGTGGGGCGCTTCTTTCACTCTGTGTTTTATGTTGGAGAAACATAACCTTTAATTCACTTCTGCTAAGATATAAACTAAGCAGAAAGTTCCACGTGCCGTTACCTAATTAATTAATCCTTGTAAGTTTTACTTAACACCTTGGTTCATATTTTCACCACATTTCAACTGTCCATGAACCTTTTGCTCTACTTATCTATAAAATGCAGTGTTTTATTTTCCATAATTGTGGTTTATAGATTGCGTTCCGGTGTAATGCCATCCACAACAAAATCTGTGTTTTTCTCTTTAATCGCCTCATTTTCATATGGAAACTCTAAGTCTCATAATTAAATAAATAATACATTTATTGGAGCTATATTTATCCCTGATAATGTTCTTATTGATTTTTTTTAAATTATAGTTGTCTTTCTTTTTCTTTTTCTTTTTATTTTTTACCACTGCAATTTAGCCAATACAATGATTTGTCCCAAATAATCAACTGTAAAAATAAGCCAGATTTTCTTTGCATTTTGTTCGTCTACATTTTTTTCTAACAACGCTTTTCCCTAATAGGAGCAGTGGTGCATACCCCAATCCCTGGTGACCTTGTAAAAGTTCTTGGTGTTGAGGTTAGTAGATCATATCACTTTTTTGTTATTTGCTGGTAAAATGATTAAACAACTCAGACCTATAGTAACTTTCATTGTTATTTTTAACGTTTTACTTTAAAAAAAATAACTTCATGGGCACATATTAGGCATACCCTGAAAATCCGATGTCCCTAAAGTTTAGAAGGAAGCACTCCTGACAGCGTAAAGCTGCTATGAAATACAAAAGATGACGGACCATGCTTATTTTTGAAACAAATTCATCACAATTGTCATAAATTATAATGAAAACAGATCATACAGTGGTACCTTGAGATAGATGCAAGCTTAATGCGTTCCGGGACTGAGCTCGTATGTCGATTTACTCGTATATGAAATCCCCGTTTCCCATACAAATAAACTAAAAACAAATTCATTCGTTCCAACCCTCTGGAAAAAATCACCAAAAAACAGGTTATTGGAATGGATTTTTTTTATTTGTTCTAATTCGCCATCTATTAACAGAGTGACAAATAACTAGTGGTTATGATGTTTACTAGTACTAAAATTAGATTTTGCGGAGGGGAGAGAGGGACTGAGAGAGAGAGAGAGTTTGAGAGCTAAACGGAACCTATCGAGGGTTGTTTGCTTTTTTTCTTCCTTTCAAGATATTCCCAAAATGATGCACACAAATGTCCTCACAATAGGATAGCGCACGACCACTTGTCAACGAGAAGTAGTATATACTCCTCTGATATTAGCGATTTCTCCGCCATTCTGCACTACCTAACGGGGAAAAAAACACTGAAAAAATGCAACGCTCCGCCCAGTGCTCGTCGAGACATTTACACAAGGGAGTTGCGGGGAGAGATACAGTGCCCATGATGTTCTTCTCAGCAGCCTCTCGCGTCCGCTGTATGCTTGTATATCAAAATTTATCTCGTATCTCAAGATAAATATTTGCTTGAAATTTTACTCGTATCTCAAATTGCTCGTATGTCGGAGCACTCACTACTGTAAGGAGTAAATATATATTTCTAAATCTAACATCTAAATATTGACTACATTTTCATCAAAAACATCACTAGTTAAAACTTTTTCCTTTCAAAATAGAAGGAATCAAAAAGCAAGAAAACTCAATCAGCTCCAGAAAAACTCCACCCCTTTTCAGTAGGACGCACCTGTTTAGCAGCTCTTGCATCAGCAGCAAATCCCAGTCCACACCATCATTGTCCAAAAGCATTAGTATTAGCAGGTGAAACCTTCTTCATCCCAGCAGAATAGTTTAGATGGCAGCCTGCCAGCTGCCGCTGCTGTTTACGTGGTGTCGGTCCACATTCTCCTCCATTGCTTGGAGATTGCAGACTCCCTCTTTTTGATGGGTTTCTTATGCCTCGCTGATGGTTGTCAATGTCTCTGAGGGACAGTATTTTTTGGCTCGTGTTCATACTGACCAAAACTGCTTGAAGCATGTCCAGTGAAGAATGTTTTATCTCTGCTTTTATGATGAACATCATTGGTCCATTCTGCCTCCTCGACTCCTGCCATTTGCCTCTCTAGCAAAAAATATGCTTTCACTTCCATGCTACTTTGCTAATTCATTAGCTGTTCCCCACCATCTTGGCAGAATGCAGTACACGAAAAATAAACATTGAATCATTAATGCTTATGATGTATGCATTTGTAGTGTGGGATGTTCCTTTCTGCAAAAAATATGCTTTCGCTTCCATGCTACTTTGCTAATTCATTAGCTGTTCCCCACCATCTTGGCAGAATGCAGTACACGAAAAATAAACATTGAATCATTAATGCTTATGATGTATGCCAGGGGTGGCCAACTCCGGTCCTCGAGAGCCGCTATCCGGTCTGTTTTCCATGTCTCCCTCCACCAACACACCTGAATCAAATAATCAGGATCGGTATCAATCTTCTGGATGGCTTGCTGACGAGTTGGTCATTTGATTCAGGTGTGCTAGAAGAGGGAGATATGGAAAACACACAGGATAGCGGCTCTCGAGGACCGGAGTTGGCCACCCCTGATGTATGCATTTGAAGTTTGGGATGTTCCTTTCTGCTTTGAAAGGTCTGGTGAGACAAGTGTTAACAAAAATATAGGCAAGACATTATTGAAGCTGCCACGACCAGTTCTCTTTATTGGCTCGAGAAAAGGCCAGATTCTCGTTCTGACTCCATTTCTTAAAGGCTTCATTGCCTCCGTCCAAAGTGGGCATTAATTTGTATACAAGTGGGTGGGTTTCAATTACAAGGAACATGGCTGGTTTGAAATCAAATACTGTCGGTTCTTAACTTGGACATCTCTTGGGATAGAGTTTTAGAAACTATGACCCTTCCCTTCAAACCATAAAAACAGGATCTTTAGGCAGGTCAGGAAAACTTTTACAACTGCCAGAATACAGCTCATTGTTCATACAATAAACAGCCAGAGCTACCTGCTGTTTTTCACACATTGTTGTGAAGACTCTGCCCAAACACAGTGACCAGATAGAAGCAATTACTTTGGTCTGCAAGCATGAAGCATCCTACTCTATCTTTTGAATTTGACACAAACCTTTAAGTTAATTTTCATTGCAAATAATTCATTACAGTAGCCAACTTAGTCATTTTGATAGTAGGCTAAGATACAGTGGGGAAAATAAGTATTTAGTCAACCACCAATTGTGCAAGTTATCCTACTTGAAAAGATTAGAGAGGCCTATAATTGTCAACATGGGTAAACCAAACTGAACCACGAGAGACAGAATGTGGAAACCCAGAAAATCACATTGTTTGATTTTTAAAGAATTGTTGGGTTCATTCTGGGATGTTACTATATGTTCATTTGGAATTAATGGAATAAAGCTGAAAGGAAGTTTTATTAAGGGGATCATGTGCAAATTTATAATATAGGGGGGAATGATGGAATAATCATTATTATAAATGTGTTTGCAATGAATATAAAGCCTTATAATATACATGCTTACTATATTAAACAATATATATATATGTGTTGATCGCTTTCAACGAAGACAAACGCTTACGCCAAGGTCGCTCTCCAGGACAGCTGGGATCAGCGAGAGATACAAGTACGCAAAGACATAAAACAATACACTGAGTTCTTGCTCCGAGGACTGAGTACTGGAAGATACATCTCAACCGTGTTTTTATAACCTTCATGATGTTATTCGGTTGAGCTTATACAATTGTTCAAAACAGCAGAGACAGTTGTTTTTGCGTATGCAATTGTTTAAATCAGATTACCTTTGAATGTTTTGGTTATGTGCCGCTAAATGGAACGAAGAGTATTCCGCTCGTCAGAATGCACTGGGGGCTAAGACGACGTCACATTGCATCTCCTTCGAAGTTGTAAGCAGAATTTGTTGAAAGATGTTTTTCCTTTTTTAATTAAATATTACTAATAATGATTTAAAAGGTTTGAATCATTATTCCAACAAGAATTTATTTGCAAATCATGTTGGAAAATAAGTATTTGGTCAATACCAAAGGTTCATCTCATCACATTTCATTTCATAGCCTCCTTATATATATGTAAATGTACAGGAATTCTTACCACACGCACCAAAGCTCAGAGCAAAACCAAATATAAGAAGATAAATGTCTTCTTACCTTATCAATTGTGGCGCCACGGTTTCACCCAAGAGCTCAGTGCGCATGGAAATGATGTCACTTCCCCCTTTCAGCGTCGGGGTCACCAAATGTTGAGTAAAAGTCTGTTGATGGTTCACTCGCGTGTTCGTCCAAATAGTCCAAGCGGTGATTAATGGAAACAGAGGCAGAAATGTGACAACAAGACGTCGAGTTTAATAAACATAGTGTTGTGTGAACGTCAATGCGATACAAACAATGGCTTCTATCTCATTGAGGGTCCCGAGTGTTGGAAGACAGCACCTTTATATTGGGGAGGATGATAGATGGTGTATCTCAATGATGACTCAGCCCCGCAGCCAGCTGGGAGCCGCTGGCGCTGTGGTTATTGGTAGTTTTGCTGATAATGATGCAAGCTGCGGAGAGTTCTCCACGCCACGTTCCTTCTATGTACTTTCTTCAACTGAACTTTCTTATGTCTGCACATTCCCCCTTCAGAAACCAGACTAATTCGGCCACCTTAAATTTAGCTTAGCGTGATCAATTAGTCACCGTGATCAGAAGTCCATCATGAAATAAAGATAACACGCTAGAGAAGGGTATTATAGTGAAAATTGAACATTCCTAAAATGATTTACAATGACCTGCATTATTTTGACCATGTTGGCATCTTTTTTTTAAATTAAAATCAGTTTTCTCTGCCCCTTTTGACTGTGTTGTTAGGCTATGCCCATTCCCCTTTAAGAAGCCACAATCAGTGTGCTTACGAGTGAAGTCATGTGGCTATCGGAAAATCACAGAGCACGTTGGTATCAACGGTTACTCTCAAATCAATTAGCACTGCTGCACCAACGTATGCACACACTCATGTGCTGTTCATACAACAGATATGACTTGCAGTGAACTGTCGAAGGCTTTTTCGGCCGAGCGCATATTGCCAGGCGAGGGTATCGCGGCCAACAGCTAGCCCATGGCCGTGGAGCTTCACGTTTGTCCTGCAGCAGTGCATTACAAGTGGCTTCACACACCATGTTTTGCTGAAACTAGGATGGCTGTAAGTAGCATATTTCTTAATGCAATTATGCTTGGGACTTCTTTCTTTTGCAGTAATTTTAGAATCCAAGCCTCTGTTTAAACCACCGTGAAAACCCCCTATCTGTTCTACATTATCCGCGAAAAACAAGGGATTAGTGTACACCTAACAGCGCAAGTAGGGACGCTGACACCATATTACGTATGGACAGGGATGGAAGAAGGAATATGTCCTGAGAGATTAAGGCAGTGGTGTGTGACACATCCATGCATTGTCGCGCCGATGGTGGGGGTTGGATCACAGAGGCGTTCAGGAGCGGGCATGTGCTGGACAGTCGCCAAGGCCAAAGATAAGTTTTCCCACTCCTTTCACGCGATGTACAATGCCGCCAAATTTGGTGCCTTTTCTGGTCTCTCTCCTCCCAACCTGCCCTATTCGTGTCCACTGAATGAAATCGCGCACCGTGTTCAACTTGTGGTTGATCCTAGTAACCTGGTTACTTGCCGCATCCAGCTTGCGTTACAGCTCTCCATCTGAACCACAGAAGCCCTGATAGAGCCTTCAGTAACCCAACTTGGGCACCTGATCCAATTCAGATGGCACAGCTGATGACAGATTCACCAGGCACACAATCTTCTGAAGAACCCATCGAATAGCCAGCCGAATGAGTTCCGTCTGGACAAAGCAGGTTCTCCTCTCCATGCTCACCTCAAAATTTAATCAAAAAGCGGACCAGTTCACTAACTCCATTTTTGTTCAAAGTGAACAAATCTTTGCCCGTCAGATAAAGAGACAGTCATTCAAAGTTAAAGACATACAAACCGATGGGGTTAGACCGTTAGAGGGAGTTAAGAGAGCATACTGTTCAAGCCTTAAGAAGCCAATTCCTTCGCATTACACACCCCACAGACTAAACCTGAACCTGTCGTTTGACCACGACATTGCAAGATCACCTGCATAACCTGTGTTGGAATCTGTTGGGAGTTAAGCGCAGTGTCATTTACCATACATTTGCTATAACCTTTGCGTGAATTTGAACATTTTCTTGATTTAGAAAAAGAGACGCCGCCATCATTACATTCCTTGCCACCAATGAAAGACATTTTTTTTTATCCTTCTATGATGTGCCGAGGCGTCTTGAGTCATTGAGCCTTGTGTTTTGACTATCTTGATGAGATTGTGAACGTGTTTTGAAAACTTGACCTCCCAATTGTGTAATCCACCCCTCCCTTTAGAGTTGGGACTTCCAGGTAATCAGGGCCTCCAAATGTAATAAAAATGGACAAAAGAAAAGAAAGGGCAGAACGCCATTGGGGAGCGGTCCTCAATGCCCATCCCCCTTTCCAGTAAAAATTCAGATGGGTGTCTTTCCTTTTTAATTATCCATATTTTTGTAGATGTCTAATGGCAGCGAACCTAACAGAATCCATCTCTGAACTTTAAAGCGGATGTGCTAACCATTTTTTCACCATGCAGCCCTCTATATTCATATCCTTATTTTTATTTTTATTTGTTAACATTTTTATCTTTACAGCCTAAGACTGTTTACAAAGCTGAGACTTTCACCCAAGCATTCCTGAAGAACAACACCTCGGCCCATGATACAAAAAGTGTTCTCATCTTGGAGTACTCTAAGGCAAAGAAAAAAAAACTCACTAAAACGAAACCCAAAGGAATAAATGCTCACCAGAAAAAGGAATTGAAGATCTTCCACATCAAAAGTGAACACCAGAGGTTAGTTATCAATCTGCCGTAAGTTTGATAATTGAGAAGAAAATCAAACAACAAGCAATGCCTGTTCTTTATTTCAAACTCTTTTGTTCTTCCTTCCCACTTCCACTCCTGTGAATTTAGGTATGAGCTTTTTTCACCTTTGCATGAACTCTGGAAACAATATATTTTTGATCTCTGCAATGGACTTAATCCAACAAGGTAAATAAAGTCTTGAGTATTTGTGGTTCTCTATGCTATGTAGGGGAGCTTGGTGTATTATTGGGGCAGTTCACTGTTCTGAGTTTGAACATTTTAATCTTATTTCTAACTGGACTCTGTGTAGCATAGATCGTCCGATTATCGTCGCCGATATTTGAACAATTGAGGTACAGTCGTACTTCTGCTTACGAATGCCTCTAGGTACAAAATTTTAAGGTTACGAAACCTTTTGATATTCAAATGAGTGCCCCAACATACGGAAACAAGATCCAAGTTACCAAATGTCCCAAAACGTCAATACATTTCCTGTATCAGTTTTTTTATTTTTAAATTGTCGTGGACGCATTGTTTCTTGCTTTACAATCTCGCTACACTCTGCTGGGCTCCCATTGGCTCTCACAACAACAACTCCATGTTTCAAAATTATCCTATGTCCTTTTGCCATTCGTCATCACGGCATTCTGACAATGTTCTTTGTTGTTGTTTTATTTGGGGGGGGGGGGGGTAGGGTTGGCGCTTCCAATTGTGGTTAATGCCATTTCTTCTATTTTTATTATCATGCCTTCCAAGAAAATTACCAGTGGGAATGAAAAGAAGAAGCGGGCCCCCTAATGCATTAAAGAAAAACTAAGTGTTTAAAAAATATCAAAGTGGCACATGGTTGACTGAAATTGCAAGGTATTTAAACAGAATGAAGCATTAAAAGGTGTCTCTCCTTCCCATGGCCTCTCTGTGCTATCAAAAAGGAGATCCTCGCTGAATGACGAGATGAAGAGACTTTTACTTTTATTGATAAAAAAAATGCATGAGATATATTGATGCAGTCTGCAATTTCTGCAAAAGGAGCGGACATACAGTCATACCTCTAAGCACGAAAGTTTCAGCTTACGATTTGTTTATATGTAAATGAGTAACTTAGGATACGAAAAATATCCAAGTTAAGAAATTCCCCAAAAAGAAAATGCATTTCCTTAACCGTTATTTTATTTTAAATTCCCCCTATTAAGTGATTAAAAACTACAAATGTAACGTGGCACATATTTTAACACACACACGGGGCACACGTAAAACTCGTTAATGTACTACAAAGTGAACGGCTTTCAGCCCTGGGAGAACGGCTTTTACTCTCTGGCGGACAAACACGGGTATTACATCTACAACGGCCGCGGAGGGAGATATTTCAGCGGCGCAGGGCACATTTTCATATGCTTTATTTATTTTTTAAGACATTAATAAATTATTTCCTTATAATTATCTCATTTTTGTATGTTTCCTCACATCTTTCATGCAAAATTGGGACACATTGACAAATTTTAAAGGGTTTTGTTGGTAATTGTATGAGGACCATGGAACGAATGAGAGAATTGACATATTAAAGTACACCTCTACTTACGAAATTTTCAAGTTACAAAAAAGTATTTAACCAATTAATTTCGTAAGTAAAGGTACGACTGTATTTCAATTAATGTAAAAACATGATAACAGCTTGATTTGAATTGTCCCACTTTTTTTTTTCTACATTTTATATTGATTTTGCGTGAATTGCGTTCACTCTGGGAAAAACTGCAGAAATGGGGTCGACGGAGGTTGGCAGCTCTGCCTATCGTAGACCTGGGCGATAAAACAAGAATGATAATTATCGTCAAGTAATTTTTGTCAACCATAAACACCAAGAACTTTTGATAAAATTCGATACATTTAAACTGCAATTACACTACAAAGAACAGAAGCGCTGATGTGACGTGAACGCCAGTTCCAGACCAACATTCAATCGATGAAGATGGTAAGAAACTAATCAGCTATTTTTAGCATGGTTAGCAATAGAGGAGCTAATAGAGCATGAAAGCAACAGGACTTTAACCAGGTCCTGGAAAATATGAATTTTTGTGTCAGAAATGTGTCTTGCAAAATAAATATTTTAATTTATGCCACAGAAAATAAATATATATAAATATTTGCCGTAGAAATCAATAATTGAAAATTATTGCAATATATTTCTAAATCCAGTTTTTAATATTTTGTAAATTTACAAAAGAAAATCGGTGTGTAACTCGCTAAGTTTCAAGAAAATATATCACATTTGCCTGCCTTTATAATTGAGTTCTGACATTGAGGGGGCGCACCGTCTAGAACTTGCTCCGGGGCGCAAAATTTCTCATTATGCCACTGTTCGCGGTTGTTGTTTTTCCATAAAAGTAATACCTCACACAGTTGCTTACTTGAAAACAAGTTGTATTACAGTAAAGTAACACTTTACACCCACCACTGCTGGTGAGGGTGTGAATTGACAGGGAATAATCCATGAAAATCATTTTATACTAAAGGTTTTCTTTCTCTTCAATCAGACTCTGTAGAGGAGTGATGGGTTTATACTTCAGTTGCTCTGGTCAAGGGTGCTTAATTTGTTTAACAAGTGTGTTCCTTTTGTAGCAGTCCAGAGTCTGTGCAGAAGAAACTATTGAAGGCGGACTTTCATGGTGCCATCATCATTGGTAAAGTGTCACATAAATAATCAACCTTTTAAAGATATGAAACAAAAACATTTATTTAAAATAGTGATCACTTCATAGCTTCAAAGACTATACAGAACAAAAAAAGAGTCATGTTGAGTCTTTCCATTGTCCTTTCATTTACCAGTTTGACTTTTTTTTCCGTATCTCTTTTGCAGTGATTCAGTCCAAATGCCCTTCTTATGTAGGCACTACAGGAATTATCATTCAGGAGTTTAAACATGTTTTCAAAATCATTACAAAGCAAGACAGAATGAAAGGTGAAACATTTTTTCTTATTCATTTTATTTCAGAATTCTCAACCTATATAGACATCCATATCCAGAAGTCAAATTTGAATGTGACGTAGTACCCATGCCATCCAGTAATTAGAAGTGCAATTTTAGAATATGTCAGACAAAATACACAGACAAAGAACATGTTTTCCACTATTCTTAGCAACAAAAGCAACAGCGTGTTGGTTTTTGTTTTCAGGGATGAAAAGTAGAATTACATTGTGTGTGGTGGGTGGTCTCATTGTAAAAGACAAAAAAACTTACCGTATTTACTCACATAAGACGCTCCCCGTGTATAAGCCGCACCCTTAAAATTGCCTTAAAATTGTTGAATTTTATAGTTTCTCGTGGATAAGTCGCCCCCGATTCTCAATTTTCACCTCCATATTCATGGTTTTAATAGGGAGTACCAATGTGTTTGAAGGGAAAATCTTAAGAAAAATCAGCGCACGTGGTATTTCTGAGATAGCACATGATTCGGGTCAATATCATAAGGAAGTTAATATGCCTGTCTTTGTAAATGCAAAATATCAAATTGTTCAATTTAAGAAAACAAATAAGTCTATCTTGATGAGAACCTGATGCTTTTTAATAAATTACAATTTTCTTACCAGAAGTTTAAGATGTTATGGTAGCCAAATAGCTTCTAATACCAAAATATCTCCCTTTTTTTTCGATGGTTCATATTACTGCATTAGTTGTCACTTTCGAACAAGAAATAAAAAGAAAAAAATCTAAGCGGAATTTTGTTTTATTTCAGAATCACAAATGTACAATAATTTCTTTTCAAAAAGGAGGTAACGTAAGCACATCCTAGAATTAGGTCCGTAGTGGTTTAGTGTTCACAAGCTTGTTTAGAACCAAAAGACAATTGTTGAGGTATTTAAAAAAATCTTTTGAAAAATGGGTGTTTAACAAATAAAAGATTGAGTTTACACACTTGGAGAAGGTGAAGAAATGCAATCACCCGTCTTTTAGGATCCGACAGCCGTTTCTGGCCACTATAAACAATTTCAACTCTCTAAGTTGCATGGTTTGGACAAACGTAGCGAGAGAATCTTAACACACACACATCCATAAATCACACTTCATAAGGATTATAGATGACCGCCGAGGTCTAAGCCTCGCCACCACTTTGGAATGCAGAAGATTGTGCTGCCATCTTGGTGCGCTTCAATTTTTTACGCCTTTCCCAACTCCATACGAAATGAGAACTCCTCTTTTTTGGCATAATTGGTGAAAAGTGGGTGGCCCGGTAGCGCGAGTGGTTAGCGTGTCGGCCTCACAGCTCTGGGGTCCTGGGTTCAAATCCAGGTCATGTCCATCTGTGGAGTTTGCATGTCCTGCGTGGGTTTCCTCCGGGTACTCCGGTTTCCTCCCACATTCCAAAAAAAACACGCATGGTAGGCTGATTCGACACTCTAAATTGCCCCTTGGTATGGGTGTGAGTGTGTATGGTTGTCCGTCTCCTTGTGACCTGCGATCGGCTGGCCACCGATTCAGGGTGTCTCCCGCCTCTGGCCCGGACCGGGTCAGCTGGGATAGGTTCCAGCACCCCTCGTGACCATAATGGCTATAATAGCGGTTCAGAAAATGAGATGAGATGGTGAAAAGTGACAGTGCAAACGTATGTAAAGTATGCAAAAAAGGAATGTATTATATATACAGAAGAGTATGCCTTTTAGGATAAATTAAGGAAAACTGATGGTCAATTTCAAAAGAAAGGCTGACGAATTTTACCTATTTAAGCAATGTTTGGATGTTACTTTTGGGAAAACATTGTTAACCAAAGTGAAAATATGACGAAAAAAAACTATAGCGGTGCTGTTGCGTAGTTCATGCAACTAAATTCAAGCGGAAATGACTAAGAAGAAGCACTCCAGTGTGGTTTCTAGGTGCACACACAAACATATCCATCCATATATCATGCTTTATAAGGATTATAGAATAGATAAAGCGTAATTCATGCATGTTTTATAACTCCCATCACGACAGAAAAAAAGTGCTCCGTGGAGCACCTAGAAACTCGCTGGCGGAAATTCTTCCGAAAATTACGTTTGTAAATGATGTGGAAAGATGTAGTACCTTAGAACAAAATTGGGTCAGCACAGCCAGCAGCATCGTGTCTTGGCGAGTCTTCCCGTAACGACAGGGAAAAATGTGTTTCGGGGAGCACCAGGAAACCCGCTGGTGGAAATTCTTCTGAAAATGACATATATGAATGACGTGGAAAGGTGTCCGACGTTACGACCAATCAGCCATGCGGTGCGTTTTGGGCGCATGTAAAAACAACGATTCATACATCAACTCTGCTTTCAGCTTTAACAAATAAAAGTTGAGTTTACACACTTAAAGAAGGTGAAGAAATGCAATCATTCATCATCGTCTATTTGGATCCGACATCCGTTTCTGGCCATCATAAAAACATTCAACTCTCTACGTTGGACAAACGTAGCGAGAGAATCTTAACACACACACTCTCACACACTCATAAATCACGCTTTATAAGGATTATAACCAAGTTCTCTGGGTGCAATAATACAATGAGATACACATTACACAGACCACAGGACTTTCGATCAGCCTTAACAACTAATGGGATGTGCTGAGATGGTAAACGCTACGAATATATCAAGGCTACTCGCGTTTGGCCAGTCATTGCACATTTAACTAGGTCAAACGGCGGCACCCTAGGTAAGATGGCGATGCCCTAAGCGAGCAGTGACAGGCACAGGTTTTTTCATGTTTTATGCAAGATGTTTTTATTCTTGAATTTCATTCCTAGACGTCAAAATAAATTTGGTTGTTTCTGTGTATCTTTTCTCTATTTTGAAATAAATGACCTTATCGGCCGCATTGTCTTGCGTTATGGCCTCATGGCATTATGGTATTATGGCGTTTCGTCTTTGTCACCTTGCAGTTTCGTGCATGTTGTCTTTTTATGCGCATATAAGCCGTACCCTGGATTCAGTCATCATTTTTTGTGCCGCTTATATACCAGTAAATACGGTCAGGTGGACAGAATAACTCAATACACCACACAGTTCTACAGTGAAATAAAAACAAGAAGATAGTGTTTTCTCTCTGTTTTACTGAAAGACCCACAAGATAATTGATGATTTTGTTATTGATAAATGCACATGTTAAAAAATTCATGGCAGTGTGTGTCAATGTCATTGTAACAAGGAAATGAAGTGTCTATGGCAAGCAGCTGAAAGACGTCTCACAATCGTCAGCCAGCACATGAAAGTATGAAGTAGTAACATTGCCATTTGAGAGAGATGTCAATTCGCAACAATCTTTGCAAATTGCTATCGCTGCATCGCCCTGTAAACTTTCCCTTATATATAAATTATGTGTCAGGAACATTTGAAGAACATTTTTGTCCATTCTTTAAATGATTGGTTTAAAGACAATGTAACTTTGTAGATCCAGAAGTTCTAAAATGTTCTTATTATACATTTTACAGCCATTGTGATTTGTTTAGGCACTTGGTTACTGACTTGAATGTAAGACAAATCACATAATTGACCAATTGTTCATTAACCTTTCCCCTGTTTTTTGGCAGTAATCCCTAAAAGGAACAGCGTATTTAAAGTGGAGATTAATGGCTTCATCTCTTACATCTATGGAAACAAGTTTGAGCACCGAGCCAGCGAACGCTCGGCAAAGAAGTTCAAAATCGGTGGAACCATTGACTTGTGAAAGCTGTGCATATTCATGTTGTGTGAATCAGTCAGCAAGATGTTGCATTTTCAGAAGTGTTTTTGCTCTGATGACAGGTTTTAATTTTGGGAGCCTTAGAAAAAAAATACTCACCTATTCTTTGTGCATGCTTAGTTATTTTTAATTTAATCTGTCAACTAGGTTTGGAGATCGCCCAGATGAAGCAACATCTCAAATGTAAACTTAACTTTATTATGCTATACTCCTTGATTTGTGGATGGATCAGAATAAAAGTTTAGTGTTACCAGTGTTACGTTATATAGACATTGATCATAGGTGCCTAATTAAAACAAAATTCTCAGGGCTTAATATTCATTCATTCATTTTCTGAACTGCTTTATCCTCATTAGGGTCGCGCCGCTGGAGCCTATCCGAGCTGCGTTTGGGCACGAGGCGGGGGACACCCTGAATTGGTGGCCAGCCAATCGCAAGGCACAAGGAGACAAACAACCATTCACGCCCACACTCATACCTAGGGACAATTTAGAGCGCCTACCATGCAAGTCTAGCATGCCTGTCTGTGAGGCCAACGCGCTAACCACTCAGCCGCCGGGCCGCTGTTTTTGGAATGTGGGAAGAAACCAGAGTACCTGGAGGAAACCCACGCAGGCCCGGCGAGAACAAGCAAACTCTACATACATACGTGTGTGTGTGTATATGTGTATATATATATATATATATATATATATATATATATATATATATATATATATATATATATATATATATATATGTGTATGTGTGTATGTATGTATGTGTGTATGTGTATATATATATATATATATATATATGTGTATATATGTATATATATATATATATATATATATATATATACATATATATATACATATATACATATATATATACATATATATATATATATATATATATATATATATATATATATATATATATATATATATATATACATATATACATATATAT